>NC_133104.1:21516287-21816287 GCF_022965805.1 Primulina eburnea | reverse complement strand
TGATTATGAATTCTTATATTATATCTGTGATGTTGAGATTTATTGGGTAACAAGACTGTATTGTTATGCCGTCGAAACATCAGTTGAGTTAGATTGATCAGATTCAGATATGATTTCGATTAGATTGTGATATTATTGATATGACTCAGATTGTATCTTGTTCAGACATTGATCAGATTGTATACTGAATTGAGTATTGATCAGAACCGATTGTATATTGAGTTATTCACTGATACAGCGTATTCAATATTGTCATTTCAGATTCGAGATGGACAGATTTGAATACAGGTCTTCGTCCTCGTCAGACCGGGACGACAAAGGTATAATTCAAGTGATATTCGGAAAGCATAACTCAAATTAGATTAATTTGAGTTTCCCACTAAAATCACATACTAGATTATTGTTTATATTGTTACCTGATTATGCTTTGATTACAGAATTGTGTTCAAGCAGGTAAGATAATTGTGATATTCAGTTATGAATATGATTATGCTTTGTTTACAGATTGTTATTCATTGCATTTAAGATAGGAAAGTCTTGACAGCCATTGTCAGACTTCTAGACGTTCGGTGTATCTCAACTTAGGAGTAGCCATTACTCCTATTGCTAGCCGTCGATACAGCTCAGACCGAAATCTAGGAATAAGACGTACCGTCACCCCGATTGGGAGGGTAGGTGACAGCCATTGACGTCTTATTCACACCGGGATCCCTAGAGTTATAGTTGAGTCGAGTCTAGACATGATTTGACTAGAACTGCATGTGTTTATAGATGGGGTTTCATAGACTATGAAACCCATTATTATTGCTTTCAGTCATGATAGCATGTGTTTATGATTTAGATTCTATATGCATGCTTATCTGATTTGAGTTGCATGTTCAGTTAGATTAGATTTCATAGATGATGAACTCTATTACTATTGTTATTGCTTTTATGCATGACAGCATGTTTCATGGATTATTATGTGTATATGCATGTTTACCATGCTTTATACTGGGATTTATTCTCACCGGAGTTATCCGGTTGTTGTCTTGTTTTGTATGTGTGCATGACAACAGGTGGGGCTGGATCAGGGTCGAGATGACGATGAGAGAAGACGAGTTAGCGTGGTGATTCCGGACTTGTAGCAGACTTGGTTTATTACTTGAATTTAGTAATTGAACCTTAGACTTAGGTTGTACAGTATTGTACTTTTCTACTGAACTGTAGTTTTTATACAGAGATGTATATTGTTTAGATTCCATTACCTTCCGCAGTTAAATTTTAAAAAGAAAAATTTTTAGACCCTGTTTATCAGAACTGATAATTAAATCCCAATAATGAGTAAGAAGATGATTAGCGTCCGGGTCCCCACAAGAGTACCAGGTATTCAGGTGTTTATTGTAGTTCCTGTGGAGGAAAACATGCGACTGAACAGTGCCAGGGAGTTACAGGCCGATGCAACATTTGTAGGCAACCGGGGCATTTTGCCAAAGTCTGCCCACAGAGGAGTGTACAGCCAGCCCAGGGTGGACGAACATCCGGGCCAGTACCTCAGTTTGAGCGGCAGGCATCATCGGTTCACTCTTTCCAGCCTCCACCAGCACCGACTCAACCCAGAGCTCGAGGTAGTCAGACAGTGAGTCAACCTCCAAGGCAACAGGCTCAAGTGTTTGCATTGACAGAAGAGCAAGCACAAGATGCACCAGATGATGTTATAGCAGGTAACTGCTCTCTTTATGGTTATCATGCTTATATCTAGATAGATACAGGTGCATCGCATACATTCATTTCGGAGCGATTTGCATTGTTGCATTCATTGCCTGTTGAGTCTTTGTTAGAAGTTGTATCTATTAATTCTCCGTTGGGAAGTGGATTGATATCTGTAACTACGGTTAAACATTGCATTCTACAGTTTGAGGGGCATGAGATTGACCTAGATTGTATAGTATTGGGTCTAGCTGATTTTGATTGTATAGTCGGTATTGACATGCTAACGAAGTACAGAGCTACCGTGGATTGTTTCCACAAGATTGTCAGATTCAGACCCGAGATGACAGACGAGTGGAAATTCTACGGGAAGGGTTCCAGATCTCGGATTCCCTTGATTTCAGCTCTTACTATGAACAAATTGTTACAAAAAGGAGCAGATGGTTTCTTTATTTATGCTGTAGATATGCAGAAGTCGAGCCCGGCATTGGCAGATTTGCCAGTAGTACGGGAATTTCCAGATATTTTTCCAGATGAAATCCCAGGATTACCTCCAGTGCGAGAGGTAGATTTTAGTATTGATCTGGTACCAGGTACCGTCCCTATTTCGAGAGCTCCGTATAGGATGGCACCCATCGAACTAAAAGAATTGAAAGCACAGTTAGAAGATCTTTTGGCCAAGGGATATATCAGACCTAGTGTATCTCCTTGGGGCGCTCCGGTGCTGTTCGTGCGAAAGAAAGACGGTTCGATGCGATTGTGTATAGACTACCGGCAACTGAATAAGGCAACGATCAAGAATAAATATCCATTGCCTAGAATTGACGATCTATTTGATCAGTTGCAGGGATCCTCTGTCTATTCTAAGATTGATTTACGTTCTGGGTATCATCAGCTCAGAGTTCGAGATGTAGATATACCGAAGACAGCAATTCGAACCAGGTATGGACATTACGAATTTATTGTCATGCCTTTTGGTTTAACCAATGCTCCTGCGGTATTTATGGGCTTGATGAACCAAGTGTTTCAGAAATATTTGGATGAATTTGTGATTGTCTTCATTGATGATATTTTGGTGTATTCGAAGAACAGAAATGAGCATGCAGAGCATCTCAGAATTGTCTTGCAGACGTTGAGAAACAAACAACTGTATGCGAAATTGTCAAAATGTGAGTTTTGGCTGAATCGCGTTGTATTCTTGGGGCATATCATTTCTGGAGATGGTATTTCTGTTGATCCGAGTAAAGTGGAAGCTGTGATCAATTGGCCAAGACCGACTTCGGTACCAGAAATACGCAGTTTCATGGGTCTGGCAGGATACTACCGAAGATTTATTCAAGATTTCTCCAGTATTGCAAAGCCAATCACACAATTGACACAGAAGAATATGCCATTCGTTTGGTCAGAGGAGTGCGAGTCTAGCTTCCTAGAACTGAAGAAAAGGCTGACTAGTGCTCCAGTGTTGACGATACCTTCAGGTACGGGTGATTTCGTTGTATATTGCGATGCTTCTCACAGAGGTTTGGGATGTGTGCTTATGCAACGAGGTCATGTGATCGCATACGCCTCGAGACAATTGAAGCCACATGAAGTTCGATACCCCATTCACGATCTTGAATTGGCGGCTATCGTATTTGCATTAAAGATCTGGCGTCACTATCTCTACGGCGAGAAATTTGAGATTTACTCCGATCACAAGAGCCTGAAGTACCTCTTTTCTCAATCAGAACTGAACATGAGGCAGCGTAGGTGGCTTGATCTACTAAAAGATTTTGATTGTGAAATCACATATTATCCAGGAAAGTCAAATGCAGCAGCGGACGCCTTGAGTCGAAAAGTTTGTTCTCTATCCTTATCGACGATAGGTGTTACAAAACTCGTTGAAAATTGCTGTTTCTCTGGACTAGAATTTGATACAGATAGGAGGCCACTACGACTTGCTGCTATTCAAGTTGAGCCAGATTTGATCATGAGGATCAAAGAAGCACAGAGAAGAGATCAGAACGTGCAAAGATCGATTCAAATGGTCAGATCAGGGCATATGTCAGAATATCAGGTACATGATCATGTGCTGTATGTGAATAACCGTCTTGTTGTGCCAGATATTACAGATTTGAGACAGCAGATTCTGACAGAGGCACATTGTAGTCGGTTCAGCATTCATCCTGGTGGCAGAAAAATGTACAATGACTTGAAGACACAGTTCTGGTGGAAACAGATGAAGTCAGACATTGCCAAATTTGTGTCTAAGTGCTTGAATTGCCAACAGGTGAAGGCTGAGAGAAAGAAGCCTGGAGGTTTACTTCAGAGTTTAGCCATTCCAGAATGGAAATGGGATCACATTTCCATAGATTTTGTGACGAAGTTACCTCGATCATCCAGAGGTTGCGATGCGATTTGGGTTATTATTGATAGATTGACCAAATCTGCTTGTTTCATTCCGTACAGAATGACGTATAGACAAGATAAAATGGCGGAGATATATATAAGAGAGGTAGTCAGATTGCATGGTGTGCCGAAGCCTATCGTATCAGATCGTGATCCATGATTCACTTCTCACTTTTGGCACAGTTTACAGCAGGCCTTAGGTACGACATTACACCTGAGTACGGCTTACCATCCTCAGACAGACGGACAGTCAGAGCGGACTATCCAGACTTTAGAGGATATGTTGAGAGCCGTAGTGCAAGATTTTGGTACTAGTTGGCAAGATTTCTTACCTCTTTGCGAATTCTCTTACAATAATAGCTACCAGACTAGCATTGAGATGGCACCGTTTGAAGCTTTATATGGTAAGAAGTGCAGATCTCCGCTGTACTGGGATGACGTTTCAGAGGTACCAGAACTTGGGCCAGATATGATTCGTGACATGACTGAGAAGGTGAAAGTCATTCAGAAGAGAATGAAGACGGCACAAGATAGACAAGCCAAATACGCCAATGTCAGACGTAGACCGTTGGTATTCGAGCAAGGAGACAGAGTATTTTTAAAGATTTCTCCATTCAGAGGCGTTGTCAGATTTGGCAAACGAGGGAAGTTGTCTCCTAGATACGTCGGTCCATACGAAATTCTTGAAAAGATTGGCGATCGAGCTTATAGACTTGCTCTTCCTCCTTCTCTATCCGGAATACATGACGTGTTTCATGTATCAATGTTGCGAAGATATATGCCAGATGTTTCTCATGTCATTCAACCCGACGAAGCTGAACTTGATCAGACTTTGAGCTATGTGGAACAACCAATACAGATTCTTGATCGGAAAGATAAGCAGCTCAGAACGAAGATTATTCCACTTGTGAAGGTTCAGTGGAGTCGTCATGGCGTCGAAGAAGCGACTTGGGAAACAGAAGCAGATATGCGCCAGAAACATCCCGAGTTATTTCAATAATGTAAGTATTTGTTTAGTTTTGATGTGATTACTTTTATACTTGCATTGATAGAATGACATGCGATTTCGAGGACGAAATCATTTCTTAGAGGGGGAGAAATGTAATGCCTACGATTCTTGTAGATAGTTGAATATGAAACGCAAGAACAGACGGGCGAAACGATGCGATAATATATGAAATTTTGAATGTGCAACACCGCACCCGCGGTAGAATTAGACCGCCCCCGCGGTGCATGGACAGTAGGGTGCCCAAATTTGAGTTTGCAAGATCGCACCCGCGGTCCTAACCATACCGCACCCGCGGTGCTGAGACCGCACCCGCGGTGTTTACATGACCGCACCCGCGGTCGACTATTTTGGAAAATGCTAGGGCTACCGAAGGCACAGCGCACCCGCGCTCTTGCTGATACCGCACCCGCGGTGCTGCGTGTTACGAAAAGACAAAGCCATGTGTTATAAATCATGCAAAGTATATATAGAGCTGGCTTCATTTCCTTTTTGCTCAGATGACACAGCCGAGAGAAAGAGAGAAAAGGGAAACTTAAAGAAGAAGGAGAAGTCTTGCTCTTGAATTTAGATTTCGCATGATTTAGCCATCCAAATCATATTCCGAGTTAAGAATTGTGTTCCTTGCTTTTGTATGATGTAAGTATTGTTTAATTCTAGCAAGTTTCACGATTTAGATGTTAGAGGAATTGAAATATGATAGTTATATTATGTTTTTGTCGTATTGAGCATGATATATTTGTAAACAGATCGAAGAACAGATATCATATGCAATTATTTTGAAATTCAGCATAGTTAGAAGTACATTATATCGATTTTGATTATGGTTTTGTGCATAGGAGTTGAGTATGAGTTGAGGATGATATAATGTTGATATCTGTTGAGATTTGGATCGACCGGTGTTAAGAATGTACGTCGTTATGCCGTCAAATTTTAC
The DNA here is from genome assembly GCF_022965805.1 of Primulina eburnea. NCBI lineage: Eukaryota > Viridiplantae > Streptophyta > Magnoliopsida > Lamiales > Gesneriaceae > Primulina > Primulina eburnea. The sequence continues at coordinate 21,810,267 of NC_133104.1, read as the reverse complement.
CGAGATCACGTAATGACTTGGATATGTGTTGATTAGATAAGAGATTAATAGATTTTGTATCAACATTTCCATTTCAGATTCGTATTGTCAACCGTGACAGCAACTGTGCGACGAAAGGTATAGTACATGTTTTGTTTGGGGAATTACGACTCAAATGAGATCACATTTGAGTTTCCCAACCAAAATCACATACTTGTTTTATTGTTTATATCTAGATATGATTATGATTGTTTATAGATTTGTTTATAGAACTTGTATACAAATCTTGCTATGCTTTGTTTACAGATCATGTGGCATTGCATTAGAATGATTATGCTTGTTTACAGATTGTGTATTCATGCATTAAGATAGGACAGTCTGGAGATCAGGCAGACTACTAGACGTTCGGCGATATCACAGCTTAGGGGAAGATCACCGCCCCTATTGTAGACGCGGATACAAATCAGGCCGAAGTCTAGGAATAAGACGGACAGCACCTCGATTGGGAGGGTAGGTGACAGACAGTGCCGTCTTATTCACAACGGGATCCCTAGAGTTCTAGTCGAGTCGCGTCTAGACAGGATTAGACTCGCATTGCATGATTATATATGAATGACATTCATATTAGCATGTTTCATGTGTTTAGATTGTTTTAATGCATGTATACATGTTTATACTGGGATTTGTTCTCACCGGTTTTCCGGCTGTTGTTATGTCTGTATGTGTGCATAACAACAGGTGGGGCAGGATCTGGGTCGAGACAGAGATGATCGGGTTAGCGTGGAGATCACGGGCGTAGCAGATGAACCAGTAGTTGTCTTTTATTATGTACTGTATTTTAATACTGGTTAGTTGAGGACATACAGAGAAAGACATGTATTTTGTGTTTGTATGTTGTAAATTTAATAAAGAATTATGCTTGTTTAGTTACATTTGATTTAATGTAAAAAGCGAAAAATTGACCCACGTTTTAGAATAATGATCCATTTAATCCCGAGAAAAAGAATTAGAGCCCGGGTCCCCACAATTTCTGCCATAACTTATTTAAGCTGTTTATATCACAACTATCTGTTCGAATATCATACATTCATAGTTACCAACTGAAAACTGAATTCACTACTGTGCGTTTCTGACACTATCCGTCATTTCAAGTTCGAGCCATTTGATATAAACAAATCTGTTAATAATATAAATGAAAGAAAAATACCTACCTGGTATTCGGTTCTGATTATCGATATCAATTTCTGCTGTACAATTCTGAAACATTTGACATCACCAGATACTCATTTTCATACAGTACAATTCACATATCTGTCCCTCTGATCGATACTCTGCTCTGATTATCGAATTTAAGTTCTGAATATTCTGGTTAAATCTCTGAACTGCTATATATCATCTGCAAATATAATATGCTCTCAAACAATATAAGCTGTCTCAAATACTGTTTTAACAATAACAATACTCAAGCAGATACAAAACAACAATCATATAAGATAATCTGCCAACTCAGAGCAAAATAAATTTCTGACATTTCTGACATTTCTGATCTTTCTGACATCGGTATTATTCTCAGCCACTGATCACAATCTGAACTGTGTCAAAATCTATTGGTATATTAATTTCAGATATCACATACTCTGAATACAATCTGTTTCAATCGAATTCATATCTGAACAATCTCTGTATACAATCATCACAGTTCTCAGAATATTCAATAAAATCTTCAGATGTTCGATTCAATCAATCAGATGCTGCACATATATTAACATCTCATAGATACCACGATCATGAAAGCATCAGAATATCTCTGAACAAACTGAAACATGCCAAAGAGTAACACTAAATCGGATGTAACTCCTGGTCGACACTCTTCTACTGATCTTTCAATTCTTTCAATTCACTCTGTATCATTCTGTACATTCTATATCACTCTGTACTGAATTCTAAACAACAAGCAATACCTGGTATCGATTCAATTCTGAAATCTATCTTTCGGATACAAGGCAAACCTGAAATCTTATCTGGCAACATCAGTCAACTCGCACATCATTGGCAAATCTGCCAATGTTAGGCTCGATTTCAGTATGTCTATTGAATACATAAGGATGCCATCTGCTCCTTTCTGTATTAATCGAGTCCCTAGACAACACAGATATCAAAGGAATTCTGAATCTAGAATCCTTACTGTGTAATCTCTACTCATCAGCCATATCTAGTCTGAATCTTACATTCTCTTGAAAAGAATCTATAATAGTTCTGTACTTGTTTTAGCATATTAATATCAATAATGCAATCAAATCAGAAACACAAGTACATCATAATCTAGCTCAATCTCGTTCTCATCTTACTGTAGGATACAATATTCTACAAAAATATCCGATATCAACATTTCCCCACTTGTAAGGAAATTAATACTACAGTAAACAAACCCAATAGATACAGCATATCTCCATGCAACTCAGTCACAGATAATCATAAAGAACGCATTAGTATATATCAATACATATGCGATGTACTCATAAAAAAAATAGTACCTGTGGTGTGTTCTGGGTCTGTTCCTCAGTCGTTGTCCTCAGACAATTTTGTTCCCTAAAATCTTCGAGAACCTTTATGGGGACAGGCTCTAGCAAAGTGTCCCGGCTCTTTACAAATATTGCAACTACCAGTCACTCCCTAGCATTGCTCTGTGGGATGTCTCCCTCCACAAGTTCTGCAATATACACAAGTATAACTTGGGCTAGAACCACTAGAACTAGATGAACCGCTCAGTTCGCTTGCTAATTTCTTGAATGGCTTCTTTCGAGCTTTCAACAAATCTTGCTTTCCACTCGTGCTGCCGCGATCAAATCGAAGAGGGGATTGCTGTGTTTGGGGTTGTATCGCACACACCCTTGTTAGTTGTCTAATCAGACTCGCCTCCGCTCTCTTCGCTCTACTCAAGGCATCAGCAAAATGGTGAGTCGCTGCATATTAATCAATGCAACTATCTCCGAGTTCAATCCTCTGATGAACTGATCCGCTACAGCTTCATCATTCCCAATTAAATGAGGAGCAAAACGCAGTAGAGTAGAGAATTTAGCCACATATCCTTCAATATTCAGTTGACCTTGTCTCAAATTCTCAAACTCTGCTTTCTTGTCCTCTCGGTACGAAACGGAGAAAAATCTTAGATAAAATTCAGTTCTGAATATTTCCCACGAAATCACTGTACCTTTCTGTTCTAACATTCTTTTACTGGTAATCCACCAACTCCTAGCGGCTTCGCGTAACTTGTTAGGCACCATTTTAACTCTCTGTTCATCTGTACAATCAAGTAAATCGAACAATATTTCTATGTCATCAAACCAGTTCTCACAATCTTCAGACGTCTCGATACCACTCAGAATTGGCGGCTGCAATAACTGAAACTCTTTCAACTTTGTTTCCATCTGAGTCTCTGATACATCTATCTGTTCAGTCGAATTACTACCCCTTTCTGGAATTCTCCGTGGAGGTATATCTGCTTATCAAAACATTAGTACCCAAATACTACAAATCTGTTCCAATCTTTCTCTGATCATCTTACTGCTGATCAAGAATTGAATCTGATTCATACTCAATAATACATATTACCAATAAAAATCAGATAATTAGATAACATGTATTTCAAGGCAGTAAAGCATAATATCATGCTAGCACACACAATGTAAGTCAACAATAAAATAAATCTCATGCTAGCAATCACATGCAAGGAAGAAAAACTCATCTACCCCGCTCATTCTCTTCTATCTCCATCTAACTCAGTCTAAAGGATCTATCGCTCTGATACCACCTGTTGTGGGGACCCGAACGCTAATCATTTTCTTAATCATCTTTGGGATTTAATTATCAATTAAGATAAACAGTGTCTAAAAATTTTTGTTTTTAAAGTACAAGTGCGGAAGGTAATGGCATCAATCTAATATACATCTCAGTATAAAAGTACAATAATGTACATTACTCACTCAAACTAATCTAAGGTTTAACTACTAAATTTCAAGTATTAAACCAAGTCTACAATAAGTCCAGAATCACCACGCTAAACTCGTCTTCTCTCATCATCTTCTTGACCCCGATCTTGTCCCACCTGTTGTCATGCACACATACAAAACAAGACAACAGTCGGATACTCCGGTGAGATATAATATCCCAGTATAAAACATGATAAACATGCATGAACGCCATATAAATCATAAAGCATACTATCATGCATAAAATCAATAACAATAGGTTCCATGGTCTGCGAAACTAAATCAGATAAGCATGCAATGACAATGGTTCCCAAATTCCCTGAACTCACAATAACATAAGCATGCAAGTAATAACAATGGATTCCCTGATCTAGGAACCAATCTATCTAAACATGCTAGTCAAATCAAATCATGTCTTGACTCGACTTGGTTCTAACTCTAGGGATCCCGGTGTGAATAAGACGTCAATGACTGTCACCTACCCTCCCAATCGGGGTGATTGTACGTCTTATTCCTAGACTTCGGTCTGATCTGTATCGACATTTACAATAGGAGAGGTGATCTTCCCCTAAGCTGCGATATCACCGAACGTCTAGAAGTCTGACTGTTCTGTCAAGACTCTCCTATCTTAAATGCAATGCATATCAATCTATAAACAAAGCATAAACATCTCAAAAGATTTGAATACAAATTCTATAAACAAATCATAATATAAATAACCATTCTAGTATGTGATTTTGGTTGGGAAACTCAAATTAGATCTCATTTGAGTTGTATCTCCCCAAACAAAACATGAATTATACCTTTGTCTTCCAGGTCTGACGAAGCCGAAGTCCTGTATTCCAATCTGTCCATATCAATCTGATAATGACAATTCAAAAAAAAAAAAACCATATCAGTATATAACTCAGTTCAGAATCTGTTCTGATTAATCCTCAACTCAATACATAATCTGATCAATATCAATGACATAACAATGCAATCTCAATCAATATCAAATCTGATCAGATGTCAGTCTGCTGATGTTGCGACGGCATAACAATACAATCTGAATAACCCCGTCAATCTCAACATCACAGATATACTACTAGGACTCATAATCAATACTGATATAACTTATAATCTCAACGATAACACAATTCTGATATCGAATCTCAGTCAAATCAACACCAAAAATCATAACAATTAGAGAAACAGTCTGTTCTTTAATCTGAGTTCAATTATACAATATCTACTATAACAGAAACACCATATCTGATTCATATTCAATTCTGACAATCTCATAAATTCAAATCTTGTCTAAACGTAATAAAACTTACGTCCTTGTGTAGCTCGTAGCAAGAGGAACTCAGAACTACAGTCGGATTTGAATTCTGATGGACGGATCTTTCACAATCGCAAATCTAAAAGGCGTAAGGAAAATTCTCTCCAAAGCTCGGCCCCTTTTTCTGAATTTCTGAGGGAAAACGTGTCATTCTTATATATATATTGCATGCAACACCAGGAAACGTGGCTTATTTTTCAAGCTGCACGTTGCACCGCGGGTGCGCTGTGCTCTCGGCACCAATTTCATTTTTCTGAAATTCGACGACCGCGGGTGCGATCTTGTTCGTACCGCGGGTGTGGTCACCCTACTGTAGCTGCACCGCGGGTGCGGTTCTTCTAGCACCACGGGTGCGGTGATGTTTCGGCCTTCCCTTCATAATTTCATTTTAATGACCGCGGGTGCACTCCTGTTCCAAGCACGGGTGTGGTCTCTCTTGTACTCAAAAACTCTAATTTCTCATGTCTTTTCTCCCCTCATTGCACATCATGCATTCTCATATCTTCCGAGTCCCACGTTAATGAAGATTAATAATCTCGAGCCTTACACCTAAGGATCATCATTCACAAACTGGAACTTCTGGAACTCAACCGACGGATCATGTAAAATCTGTTATTACCCTTCGAAGTGGTAAGGTTTTGGAAAAATCCATTCTTGAACCTTGTGAAGATGATGATAAATCAACTTCAAAGGGTAAGGAAATGGAACCCATAACTTGCGAAGAGGAGGTTCAACAGACAGTGTCACCACCATTCCCTCATGCATTGAAAAATAAAAAAAATCAAATTTGAATTCTTATATATATGATATTTTTAAACAAGTAAAATTTAATATTCCTTTATTAGATGCAATAAAACCGGTACCATCATATGCCAAATTTTTGAAAGACATGTGCACTGTGAAGAAAATTGAATGTGAAAAAGAAAGCATTTTTAGCTGAACAAGTAAGTGCAATCATTCAAAATAATAATACTTTGAAATACAAAGACCCTGGTTGTCCTACTATTTCATGTATTATTGGAGAACGAGATTAAAAAAGCCTTGCTTGACCTTGGAGCTAGTGCGAATTTACTTCCATATTCAGTTTATCAAGAACTCAATCTAGGCGAGTTAAAATCTACTTCGGTAACACTTTTACTTGCCGATAGATCTGTTAATGTGCCAACAGGTATGATAGAAGACGTGTTGGTCCAAGTTGATAACTTTGTATATCCTGTCGATTTCATAGTTTTAGATACACAACCTATTGAAGCTTGTAATGCAATTCCTGTAATTTTAGGTCGTCCATTTTTAGCAACTTCTAATGCTCTTATAAATTGCAGGAATGGAATAATGAAGTTCTCATTTGGTAACATGACCTTGGAGCTTAATGTGTTTAATCTTTGTAAGCAACCACATGACAAAGGAGATGAAAGTGAAGATGAAAATCTTATTGAAACTCTTGTGGAAGAAAACATTCAAGAAGGGAGTACTCGTGACCAATTAGATATTTTTTCTATCGATACTGTTAAAGAAAATATTGAAATTGATCTTGATGATTTTATAAGGTATCACCCGTTACCAGGATCAGAAAAATAATGAGGCAAAATATGAGAACAATGACGAACCACCTGAAAGGGGATCGGTTACGGTGACCGGAAGCGCAACGGAAGCATAAAATTTTCGAATTTTACATGATAAAACTTCGGTCACCTCAAGAATGTGTAGAAAATACAATGAAAAACACATAATGACATTCATAGTGTGTTGAGAAATTTACCTATCAATCTCAAAGATTGATGTAATGGCTCCAACCAAGTTGTAAACAACTTGGCTCTTCAAAGGCAAGACAAATCTACAAGCTCTCCTTGTTCTTGAATCCTTCCTTCACAATCAAGCCCACCACCAAACTTAAAAGATCCACCTTACACTTGCACTAGAAAATGTATGACATTTTTCTTTGAGAAGTGAGTGTTTTTCTCCTCAACAATTGAAGAAGAAAAGAGAGAATTTTTTGAGAGAATTGTTGAGAGGAATTCGGCCATGAGGTTTGTGGAGGGAAGTGGGAAGACTAGTCTTGGTAGTGGAAAAAGTAGAAATCACTTTTTGCACGCCATACCTTGAAAACTCAAAAAGTAGTCTCCCAACCTTTCACCTCCCATGCATGCATATTATATAGTTTTTAACAAATTAAAAACCATGGACTAAATTTAATTATCTCAAACATATTTGAGATTAATTAAACATTACTTGAATTTACTCAAGTTCACTAGTTAAATAATTTATTTAAATTGAGCTCTACAAGACTCAATATAATTTAATTAATTCAACACTTGAATTAATTTAATTATTTGGACTCTACTAGGACCACTAGTGTTTAATTAATTCAACACTTGAATTAATTTAATTTAGTCCATATTGAAAATCACAATTTTCAAATACATTATTCAATTGGCCAACATTTAATTTAGGAACACTTCCATAAATTAAAATTTACATTTCTCTCATAGAAGTCATACTTCTATTTTTCCTTACACTTATAAACTCATTTGTAAGTCAACACATTGAACTAGTTTCTCCTTTATAGAAGTCATACTTCTAATTTTCCTTACGCTTATAAACTCCTTTATAAGCCGTTCAACACATTGAACTATTTTTACTTCTCAACAGGATCTAGAAAGCTAGTACTTGTGTGGCCCTCAATGGTTCATTGATACAACTAGCCGTTGGTTCACATCTCCATGTGATTCAGACTAAACATGTCCTTATATGAGCATACCCCATTGCTCCATTCTTACTTATCAACTCCTTGATAACAAGAACGTCAGAACTCAAGTCTGATAGTACCCAACCAATCATGTTAAACGCTTAGCAGCATCGCTTACATGATTCCCTAGGTATCAAATGATAGTGCCTGCAAGAACCATTCAATTATGGTTAGCGTACAGTACGGTCCCTTCAACTCATATATCCCGACCGATTCGACAACCATTGGTTTATCGAGAGTTGTCAATGAATCGATACTATGTGTCATGTCGTAGTTGCATCGATGGTGTAATCTATGAAATCCCTTTCATAATTACCACCATACTCTGATCAGAGATTTCAAACTACATATACATGAAAACACATAGGATATCTATACCCGTAGGTAAGCGGTGAATCCCCGACTACAATGCATCGACTCCTATGTGTTTCGACAGAACATCCAACCTTGCCACCTGATGACCCCTTGAGAGTCGGTAAACAAGTCAAAGTGTGATTCTAGCACATAGAGTCTCAATGTTGTCCCGAGTCATAATGACTAATGGTGTACAACCATAAACTAGGACTTTTCACTCGATAAGTGAGAACCACTTGGAAAGTCCTTTTATGGAGGGTTGTTCAGTGCACTCTACCAGGAGCACCTATCTGCATGCTCGGACATCACAATGTCCCCTACCAATGAAACATGGTACTCACATCGCAGATACTAGTCTCGAACTCTAGCGACCTATATCCTTCTTAGCGGCGGCTGAATCGACTAGGAACTGTTTAGAATATACAGTATTCCAAATATGAGTTTCATGATACTCATCATATGAGCATCTCATATTCTTTCTACTATTTGTATATTCAAGGTCTTTATCTATGCAACTAGCATGGGTATACAGATAAAGATTTGCCAAAATAATAATATCAAATATTATTAAAATAAAGATTGCTTATACATAGAGTTTCATTGTGAACACTCGGCCAACACTTGGCTCAACAGGCACCTACTCTAACACCACCCATATTGGAGTTAAAACCCTTGCCAGAAGAATTGATGTATGCTGTTGTAGTGACCCGTTCCAGAATCACCTACTAATCAGAACTTAAGCATGCAAAATTAACATTTAAAACTGAATCAGTTAAACAGCGGAAAAACAGTAATACAACCCAATCGAATCTGTAAGTACAAAATACTTAAACAACCAGATCGAACTAAATACCAAGAACAAATACCAACAACTACAGGTCAACCTCTGCCAGCTCCCTGTCCACTCCCTCCTGGACCGTCCAACCTGAGACCTGCCCCATCGAATAGGGTGTCCAAAACAGAGATAAACCGAGGACGTGAGCATAAAACGCTCAGCACCGAAAGCATGAGTATACAAGACTATGACATGCATGTATGCAAAATGTACTGGATACCAGGATCTGGGTATATCGAAATACTGCTCAGGTAAATGACGTCAAGGTATGTAGCACTCTGCGCCGTCGCACCAGGAGGTGGCTCCCATACCAAAATAAACCTGTGGATATACCGGTGACCTGACCACCGTCGGCCAACGGGGTCCAACCATCCACAACAAACGAGGGCTGAGCACCCTCTCAACAGGCTATCTCAAAAATAGTCAGGCTCAACATGATTATGCAAATGCCGCATAATAAACCATGCATCATATGACAGATAATAATGCAACATATAAACATGCAACACATAGTAAAGCATACTCAATCCTGCTATCTCGGATAGTACTTTCGTACCTCAAACCAGTAGATCCTAGCAATCAGTCCTAGAATCAAGTCTGCGTCCGTAGTCAGCCCACTGATGCCGCTAGCTCCCAACTAGAGCACAGCTCCGCTACAAAACCAGTAGCTCCCCGCTAGTGCCTAAACCTCGGGAAAAGACTAGAAACCCATCAGAAACGACTAAAACGCTCTGGAACACTCGGAATTGGCGAGTAACAAATGAAGCCTCGCGCCTCTATTTATAGACAACGATCGGACGATCCGATCTACTTCGGACGATCCGATCCACTGTACACTTCGGACCTTCCGAACCCTTATCGGACGATCCGAACCCTGCATGTCTTCCACGTGTCCAGACACATGTCTTCGGACGATCCGAACCCTGATCGGACGATCCGAACTCTGCATGTCTTCCACGTGTCCAGCCACATGTCTTCGGACGATTCGAACCCTCTTCGGACGATCCGAACCCGCTTCGGACGATCCGAACTCTGTTCGGTCCTTCCGATCCCACCGAAATATAATTAATCCAATAATTAACTCAAATTAGGCATCGGGATACTACATTCTCCCCCCCTAAAAAGGATTTCGTCCGCGAAATCGAGTCTGAAGAATGACAATTCTGAATAACAATACATTCAACTTAAGAATGAATTACAACTGAAAGTACAACTGAAATTACAATCATTACTGAAAATACTACAACTAGAACAACTCTGGATGCTCTGACCGCATGCGACTCTCTAGTTCCCAAGTAGCTTCTTCAGTACCTCGGCGCTGCCACTGCACTAAGACAAGAGGAATAGTCTTATTCCGCAGTACCTTATCCTTCCGGTCTAAGATCGAAACCGGTCTTTCCACAAAAGACAAATCCGGATTCAGCTGAACTTCTGTCGGATGCAAAACATGAGACTCATCCGCTACGTATCGTCTCAACAAGGACACATGAAACACATTGTGAACACTAGACATATACGGTGGCAAAGCTAATCTGTAGGCCAAATCTCCCACACATTCTAAGATCTCAAAAGGACCAATGAATCTCGGAGATAGCTTACCCTTAAGTCCAAATCTCAGAATCCTCCGAAAAGGTGATACCTTGAGAAACACTTTCTCGCCTGCATCAAAATGAAGAGGTCTGCGCTTGGAGTTCGCATAACTCGCTTGTCGATCCTGAGCAGTCTTAATCCGCTGTTTGATCACAAGAACTTTGTCCATGGCCTGCTGAATCAATTCTGGACCCTCGACCTGTCGTTCTCCGACTTCTTCCCAGAACAGAGGAGTACGACAACGTCGACCATACAATGCTTCAAACGGAGACATACCAATACTCCTATGAAAACTGTTGTTGTATGCAAACTCTATCAGTGGCAGATGATCCTGCCAAGCTGGCCCGAAATCCATCACACAAGATCTCAACATATCCTCAAGAGTACGAATAGTCCTCTCTGACTGACCGTCAGTCTCTGGGTGATATGCAGTACTCAAACTCAAGGTAGTGCCCAAAGCTTGCTGAAAGCTGCCCCAAAATCTAGATGTAAATCGAGGATCTCTGTCACTAACGATACTCACGGGCACACCATGAAACCGTACAATCTCCTGAATGTACAACCGTGCCATCCGATCGAAAGTGAAATCTCTGTTATACGGAAGAAAATGGGCAGACTTAGTAAGCCGATCCACTACCACCCAGATAGCATCTCTATTCCCCACAGACATAGGCAAGTGAGTCACGAAGTCCATCGTGATATGCTCCCACTTCCACTCCGGAATAGGAAGATTCTGCAACAAACCTCCAGGTCGTCGATACTCAGCCTTCACCTGCTGACAGACAAGGCACTTGGAGACATACTGATAAACATTACGTTTCATACCTTTCCACCAAAATCGAGTCCTCAAATCCTTATACATCTTGTTGCTCCCTGGATGAACACTCAACTTGCTACGATGAGCCTGGGACAAAATCTCTTCCCTCAAAGTGTCATCTTCCGGTACAACAACACGACCAGATAAGCACAAAAGACCCTCGGACTGATAGTGGAAACCAGAAGTATTATCTCCATCAGTCAACCGAGCTAATTTCTGAATCTTAGAATCAGACATCTGAGCATCTCTAATCCGAGAATACAAAACTGGCTCGGACAAAATAGTAGCTATACGGATACTCTCTGTTCCCTTCCGATGCTTACAATTGAATCCCATCGAACAGAAATCCTGAATAATCCCAGATACAGCACAAGTCTGAAGAGCAGATAACCTCACCTTGCGACTAAGAGCATCGGCCGTGAGATTCGCAGATCCTGGATGATACTTGATCTCACAATCGTAATCTTTGAGTAGATCCATCCAACGACGCTGACGTATGTTCAACTCAGCCTGAGTGAACAGATACTTCAAACTCTTATGATCGGTGAAAATCTCAAATCGCTCACCATACAGATAATGGCGCCAGATTTTCAAAGCAAAAACGACCGCTGCTAATTCCAGATCATGAACAGGATAGTTTTCCTCATGAGGCTTTAACTGTCTCGACGCATAAGCAATCACATGCTCCTTCTGCATCAGAACACACCCTAGTCCCTGTAAAGAGGCATCGGTGTAAACACTGAAACCACCAGATCCAGACGGTAAAGCCAAAACAGGCGCAGATGTCAAACGTCTGCGAAGTTCCAAGAAACTCTCTTCGCACTCTAATGTCCATTCAAATGAAACATCTTTCCGAGTGAGCTGAGTGAGTGGCTTAGCAATCTGAGAGAAGTTGACAATGAAACGGCGATAATACCCAGCCAATCCCAGAAAACTGCGGATCTCGGCTACTGTCGTCGGACGCGACCAGTTCAATACCGCTTCCACTTTACTTGGGTCAACTGAAACTCCCTTGCTAGAAATGACATGACCAAGGAATACAACCCTGTCAATCCAAAACTCACATTTACTCAACTTCGCATAAAGCTGATTCTCGCGAAGTGTCTGTAAAATAATCCTTAAGTGTTGTGCGTGTTCTTGCTGATCATGCGAATAGATTAAGATATCATCTATAAACACCACAACAAACTTATCCAAGAATTCCCGAAAAACCCGATTCATCAGATCCATAAAAACTGCTGGTGCATTCGTCACCCCAAAAGGCATAACCAGAAACTCATAATGCCTATACCGGGTCCTGAATGCAGTCTTCGATATATCTCCCTGATGAACCCGAAGCTGATGATAACCAGACCTTAAATCAATCTTGGAATACACAGAGGTACCTTGCAGTTGATCAAATAAATCATCAATCCGTGGCAACGGATACTTATTCTTTATCGTAGCACGATTCAACTGCCGATAATCTATGCAGAGCCGCATAGATCCATCCTTCTTTTTGACAAAAAGAACTGGTGCTCCCCACGGGGACACACTGGGTCGAATATACCCCTTGTCAAGAAGATCCTGCAACTGCTGTTTCAATTCTTGCATCTCCGATGGAGCTAAACGATAAGGAGCTCTAGAGATTGGTGCCGTGCCTGGCACTAAATCAATGCCGAAATCCACATCCCGAACGGGAGGAAAACCAGGAATCTCCTCGGGAAAAACATCCGGAAAATCGCAAACCACTGGAATGTAGCTGATACCGACACTATCTGCGGACGAATCAATAGCATAGATAAGGTAGCCTTCCCCGCCCGACTCTAAAGCACGACAGGCTTTCAGAGCAGAAACCACAGGCATCGGGGGTCGCGCTCCCTCTCCATAGAAAAACCAACTGTCGCCCTCAACTGGACGAAAATGCACAAACTTCTGATAACAGTCCACAGTAGCTCTAAACACAGTCAGCACATCTATTCCCAGAATGCAATCAAAATCCTCCATCGCAAGAATCATCAAATTAGCAGTTAAAACATTACCCTCAAACTCTAGAGGACAACCCAAAACTAGACGTTTAGCTAGCACCGAATGACCCATCGGTGTGGAAACAGATACCACAACGTCCAAAGAATTGAAAGGTAATGCATGACGCTTAGCAAATCTCGCAGATATGAATGAATGTGATGCACCAGCATCAATGAGAACGTAAGCAGGTAATCCCCATAATAAAAAAACACCTGCGATAACTCTGTCGTTCTCCTCAGCAGCCTGATCCTGGTTAAGAGCAAAGACCTGCCCTTGAGTACGCGGTCGGAGGTTAGAACCCTGAGTAGACTGTCCCTGCTGTGGCCTCTGATGAACTGAAGCCTGAGAACCAGATCCTGATCCTCCGCCCGTCTGTGGACAATCTCTCTTCATGTGGCCCATCTCACCGCACTTGTAACAAGCACCCGCAACCTTGCGACAACGCTCCGTCGGATGATCCTTCCCGCAGTGTTGACACGGGCCCCTCTTCTTCCCAAAATGGTGAACTCCTCCAGATCCAGAGGAAGAAGAAGTAGATCCAGCCTTCTTAAATGCTTGGGCGCGGGGACCCAAAGAACTAGTAGGACGAGCAGACTGCATGGCTCGACCTCTCAACAAACTGCCCTCAGCCTGGCGACAACGATTTACAAGGCCCTCATACGATGTCGGATCATCGCAGACAACAACCCGATCATAAATCTCCTGATTGAGGCCCTGAAGAAAATGGTTATACTTGGCCATAGCATTGTCACTGACATGCGGAACATATGGAAGCAACTCAAAGAACTTCTGCTGATACTCATCAACAGACAAACTTCCCTGCTTCAGATTGATCAACTCAATCGCCTTGGTCTGCAGAAGAGCTGGCGGAAAGTAAAGCAGCATGAAAGCGGCTCGGAAATCGGCCCAAAGAACTCGACCCTGTCGCTGAACTATCGGTGCAGAGGTAGACCTCCACCACTTGCGCGCACCACCCTCCAGCAAGAAATCAAGGGTATCAATCTGCTGTTCCGCCGAGCACTGAAAAGTCTTGAAGCAGCTCTCCATCCTCTCAAGCCAGTTCTCCGCAACATCCGGGGTCTCACCGCCTGAAAGAGGTTTCGGCCCCATCTGCAAGAACCGATGCATACTAAAACTCCGAGGCTCATCACGACGGTGTTGACGACGTTCTCGATGCTCTCGACGACGCTCCCGATCATCGCGGTCTCCCCAGCGTCCAACGCTGCCATGACTACTAGCATCGTCGTCAAAACCAGACACATCTCTTAGCTACAAAAGTTACCAGAGATTAAACCCAAAAGAACAGTTCTAAATCCCAAAATCTTAATGCATGCTCTGATACCATAAATGTAGTGACCCGTTCCAGAATCACCTACTAATCAGAACTTAAGCATGCAAAATTAACATTTAAAACTGAATCAGGTAAACAGCGGAAAAACAGTAATACAACCCAATCGAATCTGTAAGTACAAAATACTTAAACAACCAGATCGAACTAAATACCAAGAACAAATACCAACAACTACAGGTCAACCTCTGCCAGCTCCCTGTCCACTCCCTCCTGGACCGTCCAACCTGAGACCTGCCCCATCGAATAGGGTGTCCAAAACAGAGATAAACCGAGGACGTGAGCATAAAACGCTCAGCACCGAAAGCATGAGTATACAAGACTATGACATGCATGTATGCAAAATGTACTGGATACCAGGATCTGGGTATATCGAAATACTGCTCAGGTAAATGACGTCAAGGTATGTAGCACTCTGCGCCGTCGCACCAGGAGGTGGCTCCCATACCAAAATAAACCTGTGGATATACCGGTGACCTGACCACCGTCGGCCAACGGGGTCCAACCATCCACAACAAACGAGGGCTGAGCACCCTCTCAACAGGCTATCTCAAAAATAGTCAGGCTCAACATGATTATGCAAATGCCGCATAATAAACCATGCATCATATGACAGATAATAATGCAACATATAAACATGCAACACATAGTAAAGCATACTCAATCCTGCTATCTCGGATAGTACTTTCGTACCTCAAACCAGTAGATCCTAGCAATCAGTCCTAGAATCAAGTCTGCGTCCGTAGTCAGCCCACTGATGCCGCTAGCTCCCAACTAGAGCACAGCTCCGCTACAAAACCAGTAGCTCCCCGCTAGTGCCTAAACCTCGGGAAAAGACTAGAAACCCATCAGAAACGACTAAAACGCTCTGGAACACTCGGAATTGGCGAGTAACAAATGAAGCCTCGCGCCTCTATTTATAGACAACGATCGGACGATCCGATCTACTTCGGACGATCCGATCCACTGTACACTTCGGACCTTCCGAACCCTTATCGGACGATCCGAACCCTGCATGTCTTCCACGTGTCCAGACACCTGTCTTCGGACGATCCGAACCCTGATCGGACGATCCGAACTCTGCATGTCTTCCACGTGTCCAGCCACCTGTCTTCGGACGATTCGAACCCTCTTCGGACGATCCGAACCCGCTTCGGACGATCCGAACTCTGTTCGGTCCTTCCGATCCCACTGAAATATAATTAATCCAATAATTAACTCAAATTAGGCATCGGGATACTACAGCTGTAATGCCCGAGAAATTATCCGGTTAATTTGAAAAGATTTGGGCGATGATTATTATAATCTATGGTTGATAATTAAGATGATTATAGACGGAACGGATCAGACCGGGAAAGCCGAAAGAAGAAATCTCATTAAGTGGGAAGATTATGCTTGGCGCATATGCACGAAGAAAATGGCGCATATGCGCGGAAGGTCCAGAAGGATTGGCGCATATGCGCGACTTAAATGGCGCATATGCGCGGGTTAGGCAGAATGATTGGCGCATATGCGCGACATAAATGGCGCATATGCGCGAGTTGGCAAAATGCTGGTGTGAGCTACCGGCGCATATGCGCGACATTGTTGGCGCATATGCGCGAAACGTGCTGAACATGCACGATGCCACTTGCTCTCTTGCATGTCATGGGTGTGTATATATATATATATACAAGTGAAATCCTTCTTAATTCAGAGAGGAAATCGAGAGTTTGAGGGAAAAGCTTCGTTCTTAATTTTGGAAATTGATTTCCGAGCGAACCGTTTATCCAAATTAAAATCCGATTGCGGTACTGAGTTCCTATCGACTTAGGCTACAACTGTACGTAAGTTTTGCTACGTTTTGATATGTTCTGAAATTATGGTATTGTCAGACTTGAATGGAACTCATATATGTTGTTCTTGACCTGTTAGACAGCGTAGAATCGAAGTCAGATTAAGAAACGGACTGAATATGAACTTGTTACGATTTCAGAATAAGATTGAATAAGAATTGATATCCAGATTGAGTGGTTATCGATTATGGGATATTAGAATTGATATCTGACTGATATGATAGGGCTGGATATATATTAAGATTATGATGTTATGTTGTTGAAACAGAATTTGATTGAATTCTGTTTGTATCCAGTATTGATTCGAGTGCTGTATTGATATTATACTCCTCGATCTTGTTCTTGTCAGATCGATATTGACAGGCTTTGAGTTCGAGACTTCGACAGAGTCAGAGTATCAGAAAGAAAGGTATAAATTAATGTTGAGTTGGGATTGCACAACTCGAGTGAGGTTTGACTCGAGTTTCCCTAAATCACATACTTTTACTTATTGCATTGATATTTGCAATTAATCAGACTTATGATTGTAGTTTATTGATTTATAGCTACTGTGTGATAAGATTGATATTTGTAGCTTATTGATTTATAGCTACTGCATGTAATGACTACTGATTCGCTAGTCATTGACTGATTTGCTTAGATACTGACTGTATGTATTGATTACTGAGTCGTTGAGTCATAGGCTGATTCGCCTAGTCAACGGCTGATTCGTCGGGTTATTGACTGATACGTTCATTATAGGCTGATTCGCCTAGTCACCGGCTGATTCGTCTGGTGATTGACTGATTCGTCTAAATATAAGCTGATTCGCTTAATTACAGGCTGAGTTGTCTGATTATGGGCTGATTCGCCTAATTACAGGCTGATTCGTCGGGTTATTGACTGAGTCGTCAATTCTGCGGCTGATTCGCCCAGACACTGATATATGAATTATATCGATGCCGTTTAGGAATTGATTCATTCCTATCGACTGAGACTCGATATAATACCTATATTCAGACATCGGGATCCCTAGGATAGAGTTGAGTCGAGTCTGATACGACGCGTCAGTAGAGTCGTGTCTGAGACGACGCGTCAGTAGAGTCGAGTCTGAGACGACGCGTCGGTTGAGTTGAGTCTGATATGACATGTTGATTTACATTGTTTATGCCATTCATGATTATTGAATGTTTGATATGAATTTATGTTTCTGATTTGAGACATGTTATGAATACTTCTTATATGCTTTCGTATATGCTTTTATATGACTGCATGTTTACATTGTTTATACTGGGATATTTATATCTAACCGGAGTTATCCGGCTGTTGTCTTGTTTTTTATGTTTGCATGACAACAGGTGGGGCTGGATCAGGGTAAAGAAGAGGATGAGAGAAGATTAGATAGCGTGGAGATCCGGGCTTCGGAGTAACATAGAATTCAGCACTGATACGTAGTTGAACCTAGTGGATTCTTGTAGATAATGCCAGATTTGTATGTTCATGTTTAATATGTAATTTGAGTAAATTACATTACGTTTCCGCTTTGTATTTGAAAAAAAAAAAATTTAGACCCTGTTTTATAATTGATTAATTAGTCCCAAACATGATTAAGAACTTGATTAGCGTCCGGGTCCCCACAACAGGTGGTATCAGAGCCATAGGTACTAGAACTGTAGATTCTTGAAATTGAGATAGAAGAGGCTAGTGAGCGGGGTAGATTGAGGTTTTCTTTCCTGCTTTTGAATGCTAGCATGTCTTGCTGCGTTATATAATACATGTTACTTGACTTATCTGATTTGATTTGTGATATGTATTACTGGGAACGAATCTGAACTGATTCTCGATCAGCAGTAAGATGATCGGAGGAGAGACTGAATTGAAACAGATGTATTGGATTGGATTACTAATCCTTTTGAGTTTCAGATATGCCTCCTAGACGAATACCAGAACAGGGTAGTACATCAAATCCTCCAATGGATGTAACACCGACTCCTATGGAAACCTTGCTGAAGAGGTTTCAGTCATTCAAACCACCCACGCTGAAGGGTACTGAGACATCAGTCGAGTGTGAGAGTTGGTTAGGTAGCATTAAGTTGCTGTTTGATTCACTGGAGTACAGTGATGAGCGCCGGATTAAATTGATTGGGCACCAGTTGATTGATGTTGCACAAAGCTGGTGGGTTACAATGAAGAGGGCCTTGGAGCAGCGAGGTACGATTATTATTTGGGATGTATTTAAAACTGAGTTTTATCAGAGGTTTTTCCCAATATCGTACAGAAAAAACAAGGGGGCGGAGTTTGCCAATTTGAGACAGGGTCAGCTGAACATTGAAGAATATGTGACCAAGTTCTCTACCTTGTTGAAGTTTGCTCCTCATGTGTCTGAAAATGACGAAGCCGTTGCTGATCAGTTCATCAATGGCTTGAACCCCGATATATTTACCTTGGTGAACACAGGACGACCGAATAACTTTGCTGATGCCATGAATAGAGCAAAGGGCGCTGAAGCAGGCCTGATAAGGCAGAGAGGAGCTGAATTTGTTCCTCCAGTGTCGAGACCACAGCAACCAATTCCCCGATTTGAGAGTGGCAGTAGCAGTGGTGGAACGAAAGATTTTCTGAAAGCTAGAGGAAAGCAATTTAAGAAGTCTGGCGGCAGTTCTTCTAGCTCTAGTGGTTCCCAGCAGAGTTATACCGGGACTTACTGCGGAAATTGTGGAGGGAGACATTCCACTGAACAATGCCAAGGAGTACTTGTTAGCTGCCACTTCTGCAAGCAACAGGGACATTTTGCCAGAGTATGTCCACAGAGGGGTTCCCAAAGATTCCAGGGAGCTGAACCATCTGGATCAGCGGCACAGTGGGGTAGACGATCAGTTGCCGTTCCTTCATTTCAGCCAGCACCATCTCAGTCACAGCAGAGGCCAGGAGGAAGCCAGACAGTTGGCCAGCCTCCTAGACAGCAGGCCAGAGTATTTGCTTTGACCGAGGAGCAGGCTTAGGAAGCACCAGATGATGATGTTGCAGGTAACTGATTTGTTTGATTATCCTGCATATGTATTGAGGAATACCGGTGTTTCACATATTTGTATTTCTGAAAGATTTGCATTGATATATGCATTATCTGTTGAGTCTTTATTTACTGTAGTAGTGTTTCTTTCCTTGAGAAAAGATCTTGTATCAGTGATTTCTGTTCGATCTTGTATAGTACAGTAGGATGAGAATGAGATCGAATTAGATCATGTGGTAGCTTGGGTTGTACTGGTGTTCTATGATTTTAGAACTGCATTCCTGATATTGATATGCGGATCAAGTACAGAGCTCCCCTAAATTAATTTCAGAAGATGGTTAGAATCAGATCTGAGATGACCAAGAATAAATATTGTACGATAAGAATTCTAGACTGAGAATTCCTTTGATATTCGTACTAGCTATGACTCGATTATTACAGAAAGGAGCAGAATGACTCCTTATGTATTCAGTTGATTTACTGAAGTTGAGTCTATCATTGGCTGATTTACAATTGATAAGAAAGTTCTTGATGTTTTCTCTGATAAGACTTCAGATCTGATTCCAATCAGAGAGATTGATTTTAGCCTTGAACTGATATTAGAAATTGTTAAAATTTCGAATCCTGACTGAGACAGATTGCATTCAGGATGTGTTATATCTGAATATGATATGTTTGGTGATTTTACCAGAGTTAAACCGTGATTAGTCAGCTGAGATTGACATCAGTGTCAGACAGTTGCGGCTTATGAATTTAGCATGTTTTGAATCTGATTGAATATTGATGTTATTCTGAATATGTGGTTGAGACGGATTGTAGACAATGGAGATTATATTGTACCGTCCGAACCAGAGCTGATTTTGAAATGTTAACAATTCAAACAGCTGATTAGAATGTTTAGAACTCAATATCGATAATTAGAACAGAGTGTCGATCAGAGTAACAGATATGTGATTGTGTATATGGTATGAGATTGATTATTCTGTGATATCAGATGTGTCAGAATTGTACAGCAAAGCTTGATATTGACAGTCAGAGCCGAATACCAGGTAGGTATTTTCGCTTTAATTTATGTTATTAACTGATTGTATATGTCAAATAGTTCGAATCAGAAAGGACAGTTAGTGTCAGAAACTTACAGTAATGGATTCAGTGTTCAGTCTGATGATTGAGAATGTATTGTATTCGAACAGATAGTTGTGATATAAACAGATTAGATCAGTTGTAACAGAATTTGTACAGAAATGTTGGCAGAAAGTGTACTGATAAGTCTGAATTGCTAACAGAAGAAGCCAGAAAAGATAGAAATCAGAAGATTATTACAGATTTTGTATAGTTCTGAATAGAAATGGGAGTACATTTCTATGGCTTTCGTAATGAAATTACCGCCATTTTCTTTAGATTATGATATGATATGATTATGATTGACAGATTATTCAATCTATATCTATCAGTTTGTACCAGATTACGTACAAACAGAACCAGATGACATAGATCAATGTCAAAGAAATAGTCAGATTGACGAGAATGCAAGAATTAGATGATAACAGATTGTGATTTTGACGGATTTGTACTTGTGATAGATTATATCATAAGCTCTCTTGTGCAGATTTATTACAGATTGACAGATAGTCAGAGTATATTATCAGATATTGACAGATAATTGTAGAGCTTTGGTACTGGATGTTAGTACTAGTTGATATAGATTATTGTCATGATAGGATTGACTGTATGACAGTAGCTATCAAGATAGTTCAGAATGGATAGATTTAAGAAACCAATGTCGGATGATGACGATTGGTAGTGGAAGATGAAGATTGATTATGTTCTAGATTGGGATAAACAGAGAGGATAACAACTACAGATGGTATTGTTTTGTGATAGATTGCAGATTGGTTTATACGAACATTGTATAGCCAGTAATGCGAGATTGATTCCGTCAGAAGGATTGGAGAAGTATTATGACATTATACTTAGGGAATTCTTATTCCAGACTGGAATCAGATATTTGAGTTTTGGTTTAAACTCTATATATACATTTCTTCTGAATCGATTACTTACGAGTTCGAGGACGAACTCAGATCTAAGAGGGGGAGAAATGTAATGCCCGAGAAATTATCCGGTTAATTTGAAAAGATTTGGGCGATGATTATTATAATCTATGGTTGATAATTAAGATGATTATAGACGGAACGGATCAGACCGGGAAAGCCGAAAGAAGAAATCTCATTAAGTGGGAAGATTATGCTTGGCGCATATGCACGAAGAAAATGGCGCATATGCGCGGAAGGTCCAGAAGGATTGGCGCATATGCGCGACTTAAATGGCGCATATGCGCGGGTTAGGCAGAATGATTGGCGCATATGCGCGACATAAATTGCGCATATGCGCGAGTTGGCAAAATGCTGGTGTGAGCTACCGGCGCATATGCGCGACATTGTTGGCGCATATGCGAATGTCGCGCATATGCGCGAAACGTGCTGAACATGCACGATGCCACTTGCTCTCTTGCATGTCATGGGTGTGTGTATATATATATATAAACAAGCGAAATCCTTCATAATTCAGAGAGGAAATCGAGAGTTTGAGGGAAAAGCTTCGTTCTTAATTTTGAAAATTGATTTCCGAGCGAACCGTTTATCCAAATTAAAATCCGATTGCGGTACTGAGTTCCTATCGACTTAGGCTACAACTGGACGTAAGTTTTGCTACGTTTTGATATGTTCTGAAATTATGGTATTGTCAGACTTGAATGGAACTCATATATGTTGTTCTTGACCTGTTAGACAGCGTAGAATCGAAGTCAGATTAAGAAACGGACTGAATATGAACTTGTTACGATTTCAGAATAAGATTGAATAAGAATTGATATCCAGATTGAGTGGTTATCGATTATGGGATATTAGAATTGATATCTGACTGATATGATAGGGCTGGATATATATTAAGATTATGATGTTATGTTGTTGAAACAGAATTTGATTGAATTCTGTTTGTATCCAGTATTGATTCGAGTGGTGTATTGATATTATACTCCTCGATCTTGTTCTTGTCAGATCGATATTGACAGGCTTTGAGTTCGAGACTTCGACAGAGTCAGAGTATCAGAAAGAAAGGTATAAATTAATGTTGAGTTGGGATTGCACAACTCGAGTGAGGTTTGACTCGAGTTTCCCTAAATCACATACTTTTACTTATTGCATTGATATTTGCAATTAATCAGACTTATGATTGTAGTTTATTGATTTATAGCTACTGTGTGATAAGGTTGATATTTGTAGCTTATTGATTTATAGCTACTGCATGTAATGACTGCTGATTCGCTAGTCATTGACTGATTTGCTTAGATACTGACTGTATGTATTGATTACTGAGTCGTTGAGTCATAGGCTGATTCGCCTAGTCACCGGCTGATTCGTCGGGTTATTGACTGATACGTTCATTATAGGCTGATTCGCCTAGTCACCGGTTGATTCGTCTGGTGATTGACTGATTCGTCTAAATATAAGCTGATTCGCTTAATTACAGGCTGAGTTGTCTGATTATGGGCTGATTCGCCTAATTACCGGCTGATTCGTCGGGTTATTGACTGAGTCGTCAATTCTGCGGCTGATTCGCCCAGACACTGATATATGAATTATATCGATGCCGTTTAGGAATTGATTCATTCCTATCGACTGAGACTCGATATAATACCTATATTCAGACATCGGGATCCCTAGGATAGAGTTGAGTCGAGTCTGAGACGACGCGTCAGTAGAGTCGAGTCTGAGACGACGCGTCGGTTGAGTTGAGTCTGATATGACATGTTGATTTACATTGTTTATGCCATTCATGATTATTGAATGTTTGATATGAATTTATGTTTCTGATTTGAGACATGTTATGAATACTTCTTATATGCTTTCGTATATGCTTTTATATGACTGCATGTTTACATTGTTTATACTGGGATATTTATATCTCACCGGAGTTATCCGGCTGTTGTCTTGTTTTGTATGTGTGCATGACAACAGGTGGGGCTGGATCAGGGTCAAGAAGAGGATGAGAGAGGATTAGATAGCGTGGAGATCCGGGCTTCGGAGTAACATAGGATTCAGCACTGATACGTAGTTGAACCTAGTGGATTCTTGTAGATAATGCCAGATTTGTATGTTCATGTTTAATATGTAATTTGAGTAAATTACATTACGTTTCCGCTTTGTATTTGAAAAAAAAAATTTTAGACCCTGTTTTATAATTGATTAATTAGTCCCAAACATGATTAAGAACTTGATTAGCGTCCGGGTCCCCACATATGCATTTCTTGGAGAAGATGAAACATATCCGGTGGTAATTTCTTCCAAACTAGAAAGTGATTTAAGGTAAATTAGTTGATATGCTTAAAAGACATAAAAATGCAATTGGTTGGACACTAAAAGATCTAAAGGGCATTAATCCACTAATTTGCACTCACAAAATTCACTTAGAAGAAAATGCAAAAACATTTCAACAACCACAAAGAAGATTAAATCCACACATGAAAGATGTTGTGAAAACTGAAGTTCTCAAACTACTTGATGTTGGGATTATCTACTCTATTTCTGATAGTAAGTGGGTAAGCCTAACACAAGTAGTTCCAAAAAAATCTGGCATCACAGTGATAAAAAATGAAAAAGGTGAATTGTTAACAAGTCGAGTCCCATCTAGTTGGCGGATGTGTATTGATTATAGAAAATTAAATGACGCCACTAGAAAAGATCATTTTCCATTACCATTTTTGGATCAAATTTTAGAAAGAGTAGCAGGTCATCCATACTACTGTTTTCTTGATGGATATCCAGGTTATTATCAATTTCCCATTGCACTCGAAGATCAAGAAAAAACTACATTCACATGTCCTTTTGGAACATTTGCATTTAGAAGGATGCCATTTGGATTATGCAATGCCCCAGCAACATTTCAAAGATGTATGCTAAGAATTTTTTGCGACATGGTTGAAAAATGTTTGGAAATTTTCACGGATGATTTAACTGTCTTTGGGAATACATTTGGTAATCGTCTTGAAAATTTGGAAAAAGTTTTAAAAAGATGCGAGGAAAAAGGTCTTATTTAAATTGGGAAAAATGTCATTACATGTAGTGACCCGTTCCAGAATCACCTACTAATGAAGAACTAAGCATGCAATTAACTTAATTAATAATAATCAGAGATAACAGCGGAAAACTGACACCAAACGATAGATATACAACCCAAACGAAAATCCAGAACAACTCAACTAAACTGAAATATACGGTACAACCATATCGAATAGAATAGTACTGAAAACTAAACCAACCAGCTACTCACTGTCCTCCTCCTGCTCTTCCTGAGCCATCCAACCTGAGGCCTGCCCCGTGGGAATGGGGTGTCCAAGATAAACAAAACCGAGGACGTGAGCGATAAGAACGCCCAGTACAAAAGCATGAGTATACAAACCTATATGAAATGCATATGCTATGATATGATACCAGGGTAGTCAAGAAACAGGAGTAACAAAGGATCTCAAAATGCTCAGTCTAGAGGCGCCAAGTGGATAGTGCCGCGCGGTACTCCTCTGGGTCACTGCATCCACTACAAGAACAGACGTGGACCTAAAATGTCCCGGATCACCGAAGCCCTCCGGACCCGTCGGCCACTGTGTACTCTCGGTGTCCATGCGTCCACAAGACAAGACAGGGCTGAGCGGCCCCACAAGATATAGCTTATCTCGAAAGAGATACAGCTCAACAGTAAAGGCTATCTCGAAGGAGATACGGCTCAACATGAAATGCAACATGCATCATAAAACGTGACATAATAGCATGCATCATATGACATATATCAATGCACCACATAATCATGCAACACATATAAGGATGTATACTCGACCAGGATATCTCGGATAGTACTTTCGTACCTCTATCACAGCAAGCCTAGCCTTACGCAACACCGCTAATCAGGTCCAGAACAAGCCTACGCATCAAAAGCATACCCAATGAACAATACTACCATGCTCGACTAGCAAAACCAGTACTCTCCAGTACTACCAAAGGTTTAGGGTTTACCTTCGTCCGTCGACAGCCCTTTGATGTCGATTGCCTCGTAACTCAGGGGTCGCTACGCTACCAATCCTGGCAGCTCTTGGCTATCGCTCGACCGACAACTAACCCTAGAAACCTTCCAAACTTCTCAAATATGAGACATAACTCAAGAATTTGCAATCCAAAATGAGGAATTCCGAGCACTATTTATAGGCTATGTTCGGATCCACCGAACACACTTCGGAACGTCCGAACTCCCACGTGTCCATCGGCTCTTGACACCTCATGATCGGATCCACCGAACTTACACTTCGGATCATCCGAACTTGCATGTAAACCGACGTGTCGATCGACTCTTGACACCTCATGATCGGATCCACCGAACTTACTTCGGATCGTCCGAACTCTTCGGTGCTACCGAACCATCTTCGGTCCGTCCGATCACGACCACGGTCAAAATTACACATTAAACCTTCTTAATCACCATTAATCCGTTAATTACCCAATTTGGAATTCGGGCTACTACATTACATGATTACTTCTGGAATTGTTTTGGGACATGTCGTGTCATCTCATGGAATTGAAGTTGATAAAGCAAAAGTTGATGTCATTGCCAATTTACCCCCTCCAAAAACCATTAAAGAAATTCGCTCATTTTTGGGACATGCTGGATTTTATAGGAGGTTTATAAAGGACTTTAGTTTAATCTCTAAACCCATTTGTAACCTCTTAACAAAAGACACTGCATTTGAGTGGACTCAAGAATGTCAAAATGCTTTTGATAAAATCATTCGACATTTAACATCAGCTCCTATCATGCAACCTCATGACTGGTCTTTACCATTTGAAATCATGTGCGATGCAAGTGATTATGCAGTCGGTGCAGTACTGGGTCAAAGAAGAAACGGTAAGCCTTATGTGATATATTATGCAAGTAGAACTTTAAACAATGCTCAAATGAATTACTCCACAACTGAAAAAGAACTACTTGCTGTAATATTTGCATTAGATAAATTTTGTTCTTATTTGATTGGATCAACCACTATTGTGTTTACTGATCATTCTGCTATTAGATATTTGTTGACCAAACAGGATGCAAAGCCACGACTGATACGATGGATTTTGTTGCTCCAAGAATTTGACATTGTGATCAAAGATAAAAAAGGAACCGAGAATGTCTTAGCAGATCATTTATCGAGACTAGTAACAGGATCATCTTGTGAAATGGCACCAATTAACGATAATTTTCCTGATGAACATTTATTTTCAGTTACTACTACACCTTGGTTTGCTAACATAGTAAATTTTCTTGTGACAGGAAAAATGCCACCGCAATGGAGTTCCCAAGATAAAAAAAAAATTTGAATGAGGTAAAAAACTTTTATTGGGATGATCCGTATCTGTTCAAGTATTGTCCGGATCAAATTTTTCGACGTTGCATACCCGACAATGAGGTAAGTAATGTCATTAAATTTTGTCATTCAGAAGCATGCGGAGGACATTTTTCTTCAAAGAAAACGGCTGCAAAAATCTTGCAGTGTGGATTTTATTGGCCCACTTTTTTTAAATACACCCACGAAATCTTCAAGATCTGTGAAAATTGTCAAAAATTGGGTGCGATTTCAAAAAGAAACATGATGCCTTTGAATCCTATTATTGAAATCGAAATCTTTGATTGTTGGGGAATTAATCGAACAAATGATCATAAAATCGTCATCAAATTTTTAAAAAAAAAATTTTTTGTAGATTTGGAATTCCTCGAGCCATGATAAGTGATAGGGGAACTCACTTTGTTAATAAACCATTTGCTTTATTAATGAAAAAATATGGTATTACTCATAAAATAACTACCCCTTATCATCCTCAAACAAATGGACAAGTTGACTTAGCTAATAGGGAGATAAAGCAAATTTTAAAAAAAAACTGTTAACTCAAATAGAAAAGATTGGTCTCTGCGAATTAATGATGCACTTTGGGCATATCGATCAGCTTTTAAAACATCATTGAATATGTCTCTTTATAGGTTGGTTTATGGAAAACATTGTCATTTGCCTGTGGAATTGGAACATACAGCTTATTGGGCGATCAAAACTTTAAATTCAAGCATGGATGATGCCAACAAATTGCGTACATTGCAACTTAATGAACTTGATGAACTCAGAAATGACGCGTATGAGAATTCAAGGATTTATAAAGCAAAAATCAAATCATTTCATGATAAAACAATTCTTAAAAAATCTTTTGAGATTGGTAAAAAAGTTTTGCTTTATAATTCTCGACTTCACATATTCCCAGGAAAATTACGATCAAGATGGACATGCCCATATGTTGTAAAAAATGTGTATCCTTATGGAGCTGTGGATATTGAAAATCCTAAAAATGGTGATGTTTTTAAAGTAAATGGACAAAGGCTTAAACTATTTTTAGAAAATGAAATCTTTCAAGAAGAGTTTATTTCCCTTTCTGGTCCTTGATTTTTTTTTATTTTTTTTTTGGTGTTGCATTTATGTTTGTTTGTTTTTATTTCAGGTTTTCTTAATCTTCTTATTTTCCCCGTTAAATGGCAGATAACGGTACTCCATGACTCTCATAGTCGGTTAAATCAGTTTCCCACAATTGCTGATACAAAAAAAAATTCATTTCTTTTCTTTTCAAAATGGATGAAATTCTCTAAAAAATTTGTAAATATTTTCCTTCTGTTTCTGAAAATGTTCTAAGAAAAATTTATGCAGGAAGGTGTGAAAGATTGAGATTGCTAATGCAAAAAAGAATTCCAGAAGATATTCGTCTTGTAATAGAAGCTATGGTCCGATTAGGAGGAGAAGTTCCACAATCATTGCTCATTTGTTATTTGCCTGGATTAGGAAAAAGCACTTATGAGAAAAAACGAAGGGCCAAAAGGTTAGGGGTTTGTCATAAGTGTGCAAGATGAACTTGTGACAAACGATGCAGAACTTTGTGATGTGTTTCCAATAACAGAGAAGATAAAATTGGTTTCATTAAGAATGGGCTGAGTAAGGAGTCTTTAGATAACATTTTATTGACTCTTGAGACGCATTCTAGTGGACATGTGCATATTGAATTTCTCCGTTTATGGAAACAATTCCAAGATGAGCGTCATAGTCTTGGGAATCCGACTAAAAAAGACCCTGTTTGCTAATTTATAAGAAAATTGGATGAGAAGCATATTCTCGACTCATAGAAGACGTTGAAGCCGTTTCTGGACATAAAACCAGAGGAAAATTGTGAGCCACAATCACACTACTGTTTATATGCATGTGTGTCATTATTGTTTTTACTATTTATTCTGTTTACAGCTGTGACCCATATTTTTGTCATTATGACATATTACCCCTATAAAATCTCTCATCTTTCTCTCTATTTTCGCAGACCAAAAAAGAAAGTAAAAACATGACTGGATCCTCTACACAAACATTGAAAAATATTTGTGTATTTTGTGGGTCGAGTCTTGAAAAAATGGAGTGTTTGTAGAAGCAGCGAATAATCTTGGAAAGATATTGGCTGAGAGAAAAATTCACTTGGTATATGAGGGAGGTAATATTGGATTAATGGGATCTGTTTCAACATCTGCTCATCTTGGAGGTAGTCAGGTTTTGGGTATTATTCCTACAGCTTTAGCTGAAGGAAATATTACAGGTGTTACGATTGGGGAGGAATTAAAAGTTTCTTTTATGTATGAAAGAATCACTCAAATGATTGAAAATTCTGATGCTTTTATCGCACTACCAGGTGATTTGGTACATTAGAAGAAATTTTTCACACTATTTCTTGGGCACAACTTAATATCCATAACAAACCTGTGGGCTTGTTGAATATCAATAATTATTATGACAGTTTTTTGACCTTTCTTGATAAAGCTGTGGAACAGAATTTCATTTCAAAAACTTCACGACGGATGCTCATATGTGCTTCGACTGCCGATCAATTAATTGATGATTTGGAAGCTTTTGTTCATAAGCCTGATCCGATGATAACAAAGATCAATTGGTCGCAATCAAGTAGTAAGAAAAGAAAGTTGGATCATTGATTCAAAAGTCGTGGATTGGTTAGCGTTTGTTTCTGTAATGCCCCAGAATTGTCGTAGAATTGATCAAACAAGATTAATGAAATATCCCAAGACTTGTAGAATTGATCAGATAAGATTATGGGATGTTGCTCGGATCAAAAATATAAATTTTCAGAACGTGCAAGACCGCACCCGCGCCCTTGTTTACACCGCACCCGCGGTGTAAGTCCAGTAGGGTAGGAATTTTGGGCGAAGCAAGACTGCACCCGCGGTCTTGCATACACCGCACCCGCGGTGCCAGACCGCACCCGCGGTATTGGAAGAGCCGCACCCGCGGTCATGAATTGTGCATTTTAGATAGAATTGCCGAGACTGAAGCGCACCCGCGGTGCTGCAGGGACCGCACCCGCGGTGTGATGTGCAATGCGGAAAATATGCCACGTTTTTGTACATGCATGTAGTATATATAGGAAGGGAAGTCGTGTCTTCCTCTCAGTTTTTCAAGGGAAATCGACAGCTTGGAGAGAGAAACTTTCCTCTTTGTGTTGGAACTGGATTTACGAAGAAACCGTGTAGCAGAATTCGAATCTGACTTTAGTTCTGAACTCCTCTCGACTAGAGCTACACAAGGACGTAAGTTTTATTACGTTTTGAGATATTTTGGAAATATGATGTTGCTAGAATTGCATGTGATTCAGATATGACGTTTATATTACCGTAGACATTATAGAATTGAAGTCAGATTAAAGAACAGACTGTTTCTGTAATTGTTATGATTTTCGAAAGATATTGATTGAGATCAAACACTAGATTTGTATTGTTCTTGATTGAAGAATGAATAGATGATTATTCTTGTATGTCTGGATAGATTATTCAGTAGATATGTGAAGTCAGATCAAAGAAAGAATATCGTATGTCGGTGTTTTGTATTTCAGCATCTCTGAAGATGTATTTGTTAGATATTCATATGCTGGAACAGATTAATCAGATTCAGATATGATTTAGATTATATCGGGATATTATTGATACGACTCAGATTGTATCTTGTTCAGACATTGATCAGATTGTATGCAGAATTGAGTATTGATCAGAACAGATTGTGAATTGAGCTACACAGTGATACAGTGTATTTGATTTTGTCATTTCAGATCGGATATGGACAGACTGGACTTCAAGACTTCGTCTTCCTCGGACGGGGACGACAAAGGTATAATTCATGTGATATTCGGGAAGAAACAACTCAATTGAGATCACCATTTGAGTTGCCCAATAAATCACATACTATATTCTTGTTTATAGATTTGTTTATAGAACTTGTATGCAAATCTTGCTATGCTTTGTTTACAGATCATGTTGCATTGCATTAAAATGATTATGCTTGTTTACAGATTGTGTATTCATGCATTAAGATAGGAAAGTCTGCGAGATCATCCAGACTTCTAGACGTTCGGCGATATCACAGCTTAGGGGAAGATCACCGCCCCTATTGTAGATGCGGATACAGATCAGGCCGAAGTCTAGGAATAAGACGCACCGTCACCCCGATTGGAGAGTAGGTGATAGATCGTCTTATTCACCCCGGGATCCCTAGAGTTATAGATCGAGTCAAGTCTAGACATGATTTGATTAGGACTTCATGCTTATATGGATGTGGCTCCTAGATCATAGGACCCATCGTTATTGCTTTCAGTTGGGCTAGCATGTTTTATGATTTAGATTGTTTATATGCATGTTTATCTGATTTGAGTTGCATGCTTAATTTCATAGATTATGAAATATATTGTGTTTATGCATGATCGCATGTTTTATGCATTAGTGTGTTTATATACATGCTTACCATGTTTTATACTGGGATTTATTCTCACCGGAGTTATCCGGCTGTTGTCGTGTTTTGTATGTGTGCATGACAACAGGTGGGGCTGGATCAGGGTCGAGAAGATGACGAGAGAAGACGAGTTTAGCGTGGTGATTCCGGACTTACAGTAGATTGGATTTTACTACTAGAACTTTAGTAGTGAACCTTAGATTAGAAGGTTGTACATTATTGTATTTTAATACTGAATTTGTATTTTTATATACAGACATGTATAGTATTTAGAGTCCCTTACCTTCCGCAGTTATAATTTAAAAAGAAAAAATTTTTAGACCCTGTTTTATCTTAATTGATAATTAAACCCCAAAAAGATGATTAAGAAGATGATCAGCGTCCGGGTCCCCACAACATGTGGTATCAGAGCCGATGGTTCCTTTAGATAGATCCTTTAGATTGAGATAGTCAGAACTGATAGATCCTTTAGACTGAATTAGATTGAGATAGAAGAGAATGAGCGGGGTAGATTGAATTTTCTTCCTTGAATGTGATTGCTAGCATGAGATGTACGTCAACGTTGATTTGCATGATGTGTGCTAGCATGCTTTATTGCTTTCCCTATTACATGTTGTTTGTATCTGAGTTGATTGCAGCATGTAATTGTTAAGCCTGAATCAGAACCGAGTCTGGTTCAGAGGTATATGATCAGAGGAGGGCTGAGACAGATTGTATAGATTGTGTACTAATCTGTTTGATATTCAGATATACCGCCTCGAAGAAGTTCAGAAAAGGGCAGTACTTCGTCTGAACAGAGAGATGTATCAGAAACTCAGTTAGAAGAAAAGATGAAAGAATTTGAGTTATTATAGCCGCCGGTTCTGAATGGTACCGAGACATCTGAAGATTGTCAGAACTGGTTTGATGATATAGAAATCTTGTTCGATTTACTTGACTGTACATATGAACAGAGGGTTAAAATGGTGCCTTATCAGTTACGAGAAGCCGCCAGGAGTTGGTGGATTACCAGTAGAAGAATGTGGGCACAGAGAGGTACAGTGATGTCGTGGGAAATATTCAGAACTGAATTCTATCGAAGATTTTTCTCAGCTTCGTACCGAGAGGACAAGAAATTAGAGTTTGAGAATTTGAGCCAAGGGAAGCTGAATATTGATCAATATATTGCTAAATTCTCTACTCTACTGCATTTTGCTCCTCATTTAGCTGGAAACGATGAAGCTATAGTGAATCAGTTCATCAGAGGGTTGAATTCGGAGGTAGTTGCATTTATGAATCTGCAGCGACCTTACCATTTTGCGGATATCTTGAGTAGAGCGAAGAGAGCTGAGGCAAGTCTGATTAGACAATTGACACGGCTGTGTGTGAAGCAACCCCAGACACAGCAATCCCCTCTTCGATATGAGCGTGGCAGTACGAGTGGGAAACAAGATTTGCTGAAAACTCATAAGAAGCCATTCAAGAAGTTGGGAAGTGGTTCCTCCAGTTCAAGTGGTTCCAGCACAAGCCATACTGATGTCTATTGTAGGACTTGCGGAGGGAGACATTCTTCAGAGCAATGCCAAGGAGTGCTTGGTAGATGCAATATTTGTAAACAGCTGGGGCATTTTTCTAAAGTTTGTCCCCAGAGATGGTCTCGAAGATCTTAGGGAACATCG
This sequence comes from Primulina eburnea, assembly GCF_022965805.1. Classification (NCBI taxonomy): domain Eukaryota; kingdom Viridiplantae; phylum Streptophyta; class Magnoliopsida; order Lamiales; family Gesneriaceae; genus Primulina; species Primulina eburnea. The sequence continues at coordinate 21,776,903 of NC_133104.1, read as the reverse complement.
TTTATTTGAGAAACAGACCCAGAATCCACAACAGGTACTATTTTTTATAATTCGATTGCATATGTATTGATATATACTACTGCATTCCCTACGATTATCTTAGAATAAATTGCATTGATATATGATGTATCTGTGGGGTTTGTTTGTACTGTGGTATTGATTCTTATTTGTTGGGAAAGAAAGAGGGATATCAGAATTTCTACAGTAAGATAAGAATAAGATTGAGTTAGATTATAATGTATTTGTGTCTTCTGATTCGACCGCATTATTGATGTTAATATGCTAAACAAGTACAGAACTATTATAGATTCCAGTCAGGAAAGTACAAGATTCAGACCAGATATGGCTGATGAGTAGAGATTTCACCGCAAGGATTCTAGATTTCGAATTCCTTTGATATCTGTGTTGTATATGACTCGATTAATACCGAAAGGAACAGATAGTATCCTTATGTATTCAGTATATTGACTGAAATCGAGCATAACATTGGCAGATTTGCCAATGATGTGTCAATTGGCTGATGTTGCCAGAGAAGATTTTAGATTTGCTTTATAGCAGAAAGATAGATTTCAGAATTGAATTCAGATCAGATACTGAATGTTGTTTTAGAATTCAGTACAGAATGATACAGAATGAATTGAAAGATCAGTAGAAGAATATCGACCAGGAGTTACATATGATTTAGTGTTTCTCTTTGGCATGTGTCAGTATAGTCAGAGATGTTCTGATGATTCTATGCTTGTTATATCTATGAGATTTTAATATAATTGTAGCATCTGATTAACTGAATAGAATATTTGAAGATTGTATGGAATATTCTGAGAACTGTAATGATTGTATACAGAAATTGTTCAGATAAGAATCTTGCTTGAAACAGATTGTATTCAGAATATGCGATATCTGAAGTTAGTATACAGATTGATTTTGATACAGTTGAGATTGTGATCAGTTATTGATAAGACACCGATATCAGAAAGATCAGAAATGTCAGAAATGTATATTGTCTGATTTGACAGATTATCTTATTCGATTATTGTTATATATCTGCTGAGTATTGTTATTGTTCTACATCAGTATTTGTGATATCTTATATTGTTGGGAGCATATGTTATTTGCAGATGAGATATAGCAGTTGATCTGGGCAGTATGAGGATTGGTCAGATAGCCAGAATTTCCAGTTGCTTGCTTTTGTTATTTTATGAATTTTCTTAAACTCACTAGATCTGTATAGGTTCTTTCTATTCTGCATTTGATGTGATATTACTGTTATTGTGAATCAGTGTTTGATACAGCTTAGTGTAAACAGTTAGACATGTGATCAGAATGTTCAGAATTTGTTTGTAATAATCAGAACAGAGCATCAATCAGAATAACAGATATTTGATTTTGTGTTATATGGGACTGATTATGTTATGATATCAGAATGTTTCAGAATTGTTTACAGATTTTGATATTGATAGTCAGAGCCGAATACCAGGTATGTATTTCTTTCTTAATTTATGTTATTCAATGATTTGTTTATACAGGATAGTTCGAATCTGAACTCACAGATAGTGTCAGAACCGCATAGTAGTGGATTCAGTTGCCATTCAGATGATTGTGAATGTACGTTATTCGAACAGACAGTGTGATATAAACAGATTAGATCAGTTGTAGCAGAATTTGTACAGAAATATTGGCAGAAAGTGTACTGATAAGTCTGAATTGTTAACAGAAGAAGACAAAAAGATAGAAAGCAGAAGATTATTACAGAATTTGTTTATTTCTGAATAGAAATGGGAGTACATTTCTATGGCTTTCGTAATAAAATTTCCGCCATTTTCTTTAGATTATGATATAATATGATTATGATTGACAGATTATTCAATCTATATCTATCAGTTTGTACCAAATTATGTACAAACAGAACCAGATGACATAGATCAATGTCAAAGAAATAGTCAGATTGACGAGAATGCAAGAATTAGATGATATCAGATTGTGATTTTGACGGAGTTGTACTTGTGATAGACTATATCATAAGCTCTCTTGTGCAGATTTATTTCAGATTGACAGATAGTCAGAGTATATTACCAGATATTGAAAAATATTGGTAGAGCTTTAGTACTGGATGTTAGTACTAGTTGATATAGATTATTGTCATTGTGTGACTAACTGTATGACAGTAGCTATCAAGATAGTTCCGAATGGATAGATTTAAGAAACCAATGTCGGATGATGACAATTGGTATTGGAAGATGAAGCTTGATTAGGTTCTAGATTGGGATAAACAGATAGGATAACAACTACAGATGGTATTGTTTTGTTATAGATTGCAGATTGGCATATACGGATGTTGTATAGCTAGTAATGCGGGATTGATTCGGCTAGAACGAGTTGAAGAAGGATTATGATATTATAATTCTCGACTTCTGATTCCAGACCAGAATCAGAGCTTGATCAAAGAAAAATACCTCAGAATGATGATAGTAAAACGATTTTGGATGTTAAACTCTGTTATATATTTCTTCTAATATATTTGATTGAATTGTCATGAGTTCGGGGACGAACTCAGATCTAAGAGGGGGAGAAATGTAATGCCCCAGAATTGTCGTAGAATTGATCAAACAAGATTAATGAAATATCCCAAGACTTGTAGAATTGATCAGATAAGATTATGGGATGTTGCTCGGATCAAAAATATAAATTTTCAGAACGTGCAAGACCGCACCCACGCCCTTGTTTACACCGCACCCGCGGTGTAAGTCCAGTATGGTAGGAATTTTGGGCGAAGCAAGACCGCACCCGCGGTCTTGCATACACCGCACCCGCGGTGCCAGACCGCACCTGCGGTATTGGAAGAGCCGCACCCGCGGTCATGAATTGTGCATTTTAGATAGAATTGCCGAGACTGAAGCGCACCTGCGGTGCTGTAGGGACCGCACCCGCGGTGTGATGTGCAATGCGGAAAATATGCCACGTTTTTTTACATGCATGTATTATATATAGGAAGGGAAGTCGTGTCTTCCTCTCAGTTTTTCAAGGGAAATCGACAGCTTAGAGAGAGAATCTTTCCTCTTTGCGTTGGAACTGGATTTGCGAAGAAACCGTGTAGCAGAATTCGAATCCGACTTTAGTTCTGAACTCCTCTCGACTAAAGCTACACAAGGACGTAAGTTTTATTACGTTTTGAGATATTTTGGAAATATGATGTTGCTAGAATTGCATGTGATTCAGATATGACGTTTATATTACCGTAGACATTATAGAATTGAAGTCAGATTAAAGAACAGACTGTTTCTGTAATTGTTATGATTTTCGAAAGATATTGATTGAGATCAAACACTAGATTTGTATTGTTCTTGATTGAAGAATGAATAGATGATTATTCTTGTATGTCTGGATAGATTATTCAGTAGATATGTGAAGTGATCAGATCAAAGAAAGAATATCGTATGTCGGTGTTTTGTATTTCAGCATCTCTGAAGATGTATTTGTTAGATATTCATATGCTGGAACAGATTAATCAGATTCAGATATGATTTAGATTATATCGGGATATTATTGATACGAATCAGATTGTATCTTGTTCAGACATTGATCAGATTGTATACTGAATTGAGTATTGATCAGAACATATTGTGAATTGAGCTACACAGTGATACAGTGTATTTGATTTTGTCATTTCAGATCGGATATGGACAGACTGGACTTCAAGACTTTGTCTTCCTCGGACGGGGACGACAAAGGTATAATTCATGTGATATTCGGGAAGAAACAACTCAATTGAGATCACCATTTGAGTTGTCCAATAAATCACATACTATATTCTTGTTTATAGATTTGTTTATAGAACTTGTATGCAAATCTTGCTATGCTTTGTTTACAGATCATGTTGCATTGCATTAAAATGATTATGCTTGTTTACAGATTGTGTATTCATGCATTAAGATAGGAAAGTCTGCGAGATCATCCAGACTTCTAGACGTTCGGCGATATCACAGCTTAGGGGAAGATCACCGCCCCTATTGTAGATGCGGATACAGATCAGGCCGAAGTCTAGGAATAAGACGCACCGTCACCCCGATTGGAGAGTAGGTGATAGATCGTCTTATTCACCCCGGGATCCCTAGAGTTATAGATCGAGTCAAGTCTAGACATGATTTGATTAGGACTTCATGCTTATATGGATGTGGCTCCTAGATCATGGGACCCATCGTTATTGCTTTCAGTTGTGCTAGCATGTTTTATGATTTAGATTGTTTATATGCATGTTTATCTGATTTGAGTTGCATGCTTAATTTCATAGATTATGAAATATATTGTGTTTATACATGATCGCATGTTTTATGCATTAGTGTGTTTATATACATGCTTACCATGTTTTATACTGGGATTTATTCTCACCGGAGTTATCCGGCTGTTGTCGTGTTTTGTATGTGTGCATGACAACAGGTGGGGCTGGATCAGGGTCGAGAAGATGACGAGAGAAGACGAGTTTAGCGTGGTGATTCCAGATTTACAGTAGATTGGATTTTACTACTAGAACTTTAGTAGTGAACCTTAGATTAGAAGGTTGTACATTATTGTATTTTAATACTGAATTTGTATTTTTATATACAGACATGTATAGTATTTAGAGTCCCTTACCTTCCGCAGTTATAATTTAAAAAGAAAAAATTTTTAGACCCTGTTTTATCTTAATTGATAATTAAACCCCAAAAAGATGATTAAGAAGATGATTAGCGTCCGGGTCCCCACAGTTTCAGTTTGTTATCTTCAATAAAATTCCAGGTGATATCTCTTTCATTATGTACTCTTTATTAATAGTTATTTTTACATTAGGGACAATGTCATATTCTGATTGGGGGGAGAAAAATTAAAAAAAAATTATATATATTTTATAATAAAATCATGTTTATTGCTTGTATCTTTGTAATTTTGGCAAAAAAATCATACATTACATATTTGAAAGGTTTAAATTAGAAAATGTATTAATCTATCTAAGGATGTTTAATTTTTATTTGGAAAAAAAGTCTATTTTTATATTCTGATCACTATAAAAATATGATTTATGAAATTTTTTGATTGATTAACCATTGTGATAAAATCAAGTATTAAAGTATATGGCCCAAGATATATCTTATAAGAGTGCCTAAAATTTTAAACTGACACATATTTTGTGAGTGAGTGGAGAGGACTGAGAAAACAGCTTTCGAGCCTTTATTGATCATGAGAGAGACTATATATTGTTTAGATCTTGAGTTCTTATTTTGAAAAAAAAAAAGGAAAAATACAAAAAGAAAGTTATTGAAGATCTATGTAATTTTTAAGTTATATGCTATGACCCATATATCTCTCATAAAAAAAATTAAAAAAAGAAAGAGAGAAATTTATTGTACAAATTAAATAAATATGTGGTCAAGAATCATAAACTTAGTCTGATTCCATGATGTTATGAAAAAAAAAGAAAAAAATATATCAGGAAAAAAATTTATAATAAGAACAACTAGATTTTGAATCAATAGATTTTCTATCTTTTGATTAGTTTGGCTCGTTTGTCTGTCTACATTCTGTAAACCATTTTTCTGAGCATTTATCTGTATTCCAACTCCATGAGAGAAATCGTTGCCATAAATTGAAACATTTATTAACATGTGAGGATATTGAGTTGAGACTCTTACTAGGAATTTTTGAAGGCCGTGTACATTTAACTACCTGAAATAAGCTTTGAATTGATCATCTCAAATTATTTCATAAATTATAATTATGATGATCTTGATATAACTTTGACAGTTTTCAAATTTAATTTAAACACTTAGATATTTGTGATTACATTTTTATTTAAATTAATCAATATGTTTTGTATTGCTATTAACGCTTAAATTGCTAGAGACTAGCAATAAGCTGGTTGGTGTTAGAGTAGGTGCACGTCGAGCCAAGTGTTGGCCGACTGTTCACGATGAAACTCTTTGTATAAACGATCTTTATTTTAATAATATTTGAATTTATTAATTTGGCGCAACTTTATCTTTATACCCATGCTAGTTGCATAGATAAAGTCCTTGAATATACAAATAGTAGAAAGAATATGAGATGCTCATATGATGAGTATCATGAAACTCATATTTGGAATACTGTATATTCTAAACCGTTCCTAGTCGATTCAGCCGTCAGTAAGAAGGATAAAGGCCGCTCGAGTTAGAGACTAGTATCTGCGATGTGAGTACCCTGTTTCATTGGTAGGGGACATTGTGATGTCCGAACATGCAGATAGGTGCTCCTTGTAGAGTGCACTGAACAACCCTCCATAAAAGGACTTTCCAAGTGGTTCTCACTTATCGAGTGGAAAAGTCCTGGTTTATGGTTGTACAGAATTAGTCCTTATGACCCGAGACAACATTGAGACTCTATGTGCTAGCGTTTCACTTTGACTTGTTTACCGACTCTTATGGGGTCATTAGGTGGCAAGGTTGGGTGTTAAGGCGAAACATATAGGAGTCGATGCATTGAAGTCGGGGATTCACCGCTTACCTACGGGTATGGATATCCTATGTGTTTTTCATGTATGTGTGGGTTGAAATCTCTGATCAGAGTATGGTGGTAATTATGAAAGGGGTTTCATAGATTACACCATCGATGCAACCACAACATGACACATAGTATCGATTCATTGACAACTCTCGATAAACCAATAGTTGTCGAATCGGTCGGGATATATGAGTTGAAGGGACCGTACTGTACGCTAACCATAATTGAATGGTTCTTGCAGGCACTATCATGTGATACCTAGGGAATCACGTAAGCGATGCTGCTAGGCGTTTAACGTGATTGGTTGGGTACTATCAGACTTGAGTTCTGACGTCCTTACTATCAAGGAGTTGATAAGTAAGAATGGAGCAATTAGGGTATGCTCGAATAAGGACATGTTTAGTCCGAATCACATAGAGATGTGAACCCACGGCTAGTTGTATCAATGAACCATTGAGGGCCACACAAGTACTAGCTTTGTAAATCCCGATGAGAAGTAAAATAGTTCAATGTGTTGAACGGCTTTTAAATGTGTTTATAAGCGTAAAGAAAAATAGAAGTATGACTTCTATGAGAGAAATATAAATTTTAATTTATGGAAGTGTTCCTAGATTAAAATTTGACCAAGTGAATAATGTATTTGAAAATTGTGATTTTCATAAACATTATTGGTGACTAAATTAAATTAATTCAAGTGTTGAATTAATTAAACACTGGTGGACCTAGTAGAGTCCAAATAATTAAAAAATAATTCAAGTGTTGAATTAATAATATTGAGTCTTGTAGAGCTCAATTAAAATAATTATTTAACTAGTGGGACTTGAATAAATTCAAGTAATATTTAATTAATCTCAAAATGTTTGAAATAATTAAAATTTAGTGTATGGTTTTTAATGTGTTAAAAACCATATTATATATGTGAGACATGCTAGGGTTTGCATGCTTGGGAGGTGAAAAGGTTGTGAATACTTTTTATTAAAAAAATTCAAAAGCATGCAACTTTTGAGAGACAACTTTACACAACAACCTAGGCTAGTCTCCCACTCCTCCACTCACTCTCACTTTGGCCGAAATCTTGGAGGTTTTTTCTCTCAAGTTTTTCTTTTCTTTGTTCTTCATTTCTTGGAGAAAAAAATCTTCTCTTTGAAAAATCCTCAAGTTTTTCTAGTGCAAAACTTGAGGGGGCTTGCATAGCTTGTGGTGGGCTTGATTTAGGAGCAAGGAGGAGGTGCTTGTAGACTTGTCTTCCATAAGAAGAGCTTAGTTGCTAGTCAACTAAGTTGGAGCCAACATCAACTTTTAAAGTTGATAGGTAAATCTCTAAACATCCTATGTTTGATGTTGTTTTGTAAATATTATGCAAAAACAAGGGTGGCCGAAAATTATAGTGTATAAAATAAATTTTTGACTTCCGTTGCGCTTCCGGCCACCGTAACCGGTCCGCTTTCAGTTGGGAGGTGTGATAAACATAAAAATTGTACATTAATTAAATGTTTTATAATATAAATATATAGTTTTTGTTTTATTAAATTTTTAAATATTATATGTTTTATAATAAATTGTATAAAATATAAGTTGTTGTGTAATTACAAGTTTTTACTATTTTTGACAGGTTCGATAAAACAAGAATAAACTTGGCGTTGCAAATGGGATTAAGATGATTCTTGGACATGTAGAAAGTTGATGTTAATATCTACAATATTGATGGCAAGCATGAGATAAAAATCTTCTCACAATTGGGATCAAATTAAGCAACAAATAAAGTTACCAAAGGAGTGACAGTTTTATCATGCTCTAGTATTTTGACCATATCTCTCAAATTACTTGGTCAAATGGTTTGAAAAAAATTACTACAACTAGACAACTCAATTATCCACATGTTTCTTTTTATGTAAAGAAGCAAATTCGGAGAAGAAGATTTTCAAAAGTGATGTGTAATATAATATAATATCTTGGAACACCAATGGAGACTTATGTGTAAAAAAATAATATTTTATTTGTGGTTGTCTCCCTAAATTTGGCTATAAATAAGGGTGCATTGTAATGTATTGAGATATCACTCATTATATGAACAATCCTTTGAGTTCATAATATTTCTCTCTATATTTTTCTTTTATTTCTTCATTTAAATATAATTAGCATGTTAATTTCATATTCAAAGTTTTACACTTTGAATAATGAATAGCTAACTTCCTAAAGTTGAGATGAAAAGGTTAAACTCTTGGTATGATAATAAGGTTACTAAAAGGTAAGAATCTATGTTTTATATTATTTAATCATTATTTATTGTTTATGTTATATTTATTTTTTTAAGAAATTTTATACCCTACTTATAAGTGGGAGTTTTGATTTATTGTTGCTATATGTTACACTAAATTCTTGGAACCATTTAAATGTTAGTTTGGTATTACCAACCATTTAAAGTGGATGCCTTGATTTATTATATATGAATATATTATAATATTAAATTATTTGGAACCATTTAAATGTTTGTTTGGTTTTACCAACCATTTAAAGTGGGAACCTTGATTTACTATATATAAATATATCATAATATTAATTTCTTGGTACCATTTAAATGATAGTTTGGTTTTACCAACCATTTAAAGTGGAAACCTTGATTTAGTGTTTACAAATATATATAGCACAATAAATACTTGACAACATTTATAAGTTTTAGTATATATTATATACATATAAGATAATAATACATAACATAATATAAATATGATTATTTAATATATTGGAACCATTTTATTGAGTGGATTTCAATAATGTTCGTTAATGTTAACTTTATTAAAATACCAAGAGTGGATCCTTTAATCTAAACTACTTAAATTAAAATTTGAACAATTAAAAATTACCAATTAAAGATTCAAACAACTAAAAGAAAAAATAAATAAAAAGACATTGTAGTGGACTTGTAATTACCTTAGCTTCCTCGTGGATACGATATTCGGACTCACCGAATTATACTACTTGTGGAATACCTGCTCTTGGGAGTGCAACAATCAAAGTCGCAAAACGGACGGATCGAAATATAAAGGCGTAAGGATTTTCACGATATTCTCCAGGGCTTTTCTCGATTCCTTCTCTCTGAATTCTGAGAAATGTAACAGATATATATATATATATATATATATATATATATATATATATATATATATATCATTGCATGTGAAGGAAACGTGGATCCTTTTCCATGAATCTAAGTCGGCGCTCGGGCGGTTGATATTTACCGCTCGGGCGCCGAACACTCTGTTCGGTTACTCGACTTGTTAACCACTGGCGCTTGGGCGGTCAAAAACTACCACTCAGGCGCCAGAATTTCTGTCCAAGCCCTCATATTATCATCCCCTGGCGCTCGGGCGGTCAAAAACTACCGCTCGGGCGCCAGACGTTCTGTCCATGACTATCCTTGTTGAACATTGGCGCTCGGGCGGTCAAAAATTACCGCTCGGGCGCCAATAGTACTGTCCAAGAATTGTGTAATTCCTATGCTTTGCCCAATCTGGTCTCGTGATCATCCGTCTATAATCATATCAGTTCATAACCATAATCTCAGATTAACAGAGTCAAAATTTCGGGCATTACAGTTTACGGCCGATCTTGCGCCGCGATGTTAGCTGGCTGGCCCTACTACTTATGATTTTGCCGTCTCCAGAGCTCTAGCTGCAGAGCAGGATCAACATGATATAGAGAGAGACCGCCAGGGCAAGCGCCCAATCCAGATGCCACACCGTCCTCCTCCTCAGCAGCAACATCAGAACAAGAGGCCTTTCCATGGCCCACCCAAGAACAGAGGACAGTGGCAGCAGCAGCAGGGACATGAAGTCCCGAGGACTTTTGAGCACCCAGTCTGTCCTAAGTGCATACGCCGTCATGCTGGAGCATGTATGTATGGTTAGGGGAAGTGTTACAAGTGTGGTAGTCCGGACCACTTGCTGCAGCAATGCCCACAAGGGAGTCTAACTATCCAAGGCAGAGTGTTTGCCCTCCATGCAGCAGAGACGAACCCAGACACCATGCTCATAATAGGTACCTTTAAGCTTTAAGTTAATATTGGAAATTCAATGTTTTGGGAATTTATGTTTCGGGTTGAGGTTTTGAACTTAGAATTGATGATAGGACTGCATGCTCTAATCAGGGCTATTTTCAAGAATTTAGTTTAGAAGAACTCTGGCATTGCATGTCTATAGGTTTAGCTCCTGTAACTATTGGGTTCAACTTATGCGTTTCAACCTTTCAGGGAGAATTTTTATAGCGGGTTAAGCTACGAAAGCCTTGATAGATTCAGGGACTACCCACTCTTTTATTTCGGAGACCTTTTTTAACTTTCTCAAGGTCAAGACCATTGGGCTAGATATAGCCTATTCAGTAGTATTGACTTCTGGTGAGGAGTTGACAACTACTAATGTGATCCGAGACATAGACCTCGAGCTTAATGACAATCTTGTTTATGCGAATCTTATCATTCTGCCGATGCCAGAGTTTGACAACATTCTGGGGATGGACTGGCTATTAAGAAACAGAGAGTTGATCGACTTCCAGCAGAGATCTGTTCTAGTCCGACCGCCTGGGATGGAGCAGTTCTTATTCTAGCCAGATAGGTACTTTCATTTACCACGTTTGATATCTTGTGTCCAGGCTAGGAAGCTCATGCATAGAGGGGTGTCGGGCGTTTTTAGAAACTTTTATATCAGTTCCCGAGGCACCCAGTCAGTCAGCCTCCGATGTTCCAGTTGTTAGGGAATTTCTAGATGTTTTTCCTGATGACGTCTCTGATATGCCACTCGAGCGAGAAGTGGAGTTTTCTATTGAGCTTATGTCATGTACGGTTCCGATCTCTAAGGCACCGTACCGATTAGCACCAACAGAGATGGCAGAACTTAAGAAGCTGATTCAGGAACTTCTTGACAAGGAGTTTATTCGCCCAAGTTTTTCACCATGGGGAGCGCCAGTCTTGTTTGTGAAGAAGAAGGATGGTTATATGAGGCTCTGTATTGATTACCGGGAGTTGAACAGGGTTACAGTGAAGAACAAATACCCACTTCCGAGGATTGAAGATTTATTTGATCAGTTGCAGGGAGCTTCGGTATTCTCAAAGATTGATCTGCGTTCCGATTATCATCAGTTGAGGGTGAAAGATGCCGATGTTTACAAGACTGCTTTTAGGATTCGTTATGGCCACTTCGAGTTTCTTGTGATGCCGTTCAATTTGACGAATGCACCAAGGATCTTCATGGATCTCATGAATCGCGTATTTCAGCCGTATCTTGATCAGTTTGTGATAGTATTTACAGAAGACATTCTCGTATACTCAAAGAATGAAGAGGATCACAGCAGACATCTGACCACAATTTTGCAGACCTTGCTAAAGCATAAGTTATTCGCCAAGTTCAGTAAGTGCGAGTTCTGGTTAGAGAAGATGGCGTTCTTAGGCCACATTGTTTCTAGCAGTGGTATTGAGGTAGACCTAGCGAAAGTTGCAGCAGTCAGAGATTGGGTTGTGCCATAGAATGCATCAGAGATCCGTAGTTTCCTTGGGCTAGCAGGATACTATCGGAAGTTTATTCAGGGATTCTCCTCCATCGCAGTACAACTCACCTCATTGACAAAGAAGAATGTTAAATTTGTGTGGAGCGATAAGTGTCAGAAGAGCTTCGATACTTTGATGCAAGCTCATATCTCTGCACCAGTATTGGCCATGCTGTCAGGGCCCGGAGATTTTTTTTTGTATACCAATGCTTCGAAGCCCGGTTTAGGCGTAGTGTGATGCAGTATGGGAAGGTGATAGTGTATGCTTCTCGTCAGCTGAAAATACATGAGAAGAATTACCCTACCCATGATCTAGAGTTGGAAGCCGTCGTTTTTGCTCTGAAGATTTGGAGGCATTATTTGTATGGAGAGAAATGCCAGATCTTTACCGACCATAAGTGCCTCAAGTACTTCTTTACGCAGAACGTGCTGAATATGCGTCAAAGGCGTTGGTTGGAGCTAGTGATGGACTATGACAGTGACATTAGCTACCACCCAGGTAAAGCTAATGTAGTTGCAGATGCATTGAGCAGGAAAGTCGCAGTGATGGCTCATCTAGCGATTTCGAGGCCTCTTCAGTCTGAGATGCAGAGGTTTGATCTAGAGACTTATCCTCAAGGTAGATTTCCCCGTCTATCTACTTTGACGATTCAGTCTTCTCTTCTAGATCATATTCGCAGTGGTCAGTCAACAGATGAGCAGTTGGCAAAGTGGAAGCAGAGAGATGAGGCCAAGGGCAGTGTCTTGTATACAGTTAGCGACGGTATTGTGAGATACCGAGACAGAATGTGGGTTCCTAGCAGTGATTCTATCCGAGGCCCATATGTCGTCGTACTCTATTCATCCTGGGAGTACGAAGATGTACAAAGATCTGCAGTTGTTGTATTGGTGGCCCGGTATGAAGAAGGATATCAGATGTTTCGTATCCGAGTGTATGACGTGCCAGCTAGTGAAAGCAGAAAATCAGAGACCAGCAAGCTTGCACAAGCCTCTTCATATTCCCGAGAGGAAGTGGGAGAATGTTACCATGGACTTTGTGACCGGTTAGCCGAAGTCAGTCAGAGGATCGAATGCTATCTGGGTGATTGTTGATCGTCTTACCAAATTAGCGCACTTCTTTCCTATTAAGACGACTTTCACCATGATTTAGTATGCAGAGTTGTATATCCGAGAGATAGTCAGACTTCATGGGATTCCCGTTTCTATAGTATCTGACAGAGATCCTAGATTCACTTCCGCATTTTGGAAGAGTTTGCATTCAGCAGTGGGCACAAAGTTGTTGTTTAGCACAGCTTTCCACCCTCAGACAGATGGACAGTCAGAGAGAGTTATCCAGATTTTGGAGGATCTTCTCCGTGCTTGTGTCATCGAATTTTCAGGGAGTTGGGAGTCGAACTTGCAATTAGTAGAGTTCACCTATAACAACAGTTTCTAGGCGTCTATTGGTATGGCCCCGTTTGAAGCGATGTATGGTCTTAAGTGTAGATCTCCTGTTCATTGGGATGAAGTAGGAGAGAGATTAGAGTTGGGTCCAGAGATTACTCAGAAGGCTGCCAATGTATTAGTCAAGATCCGTGACAGGATGAGGACTGCTCAGAGTCGACAGAAGAGTTATGCAGATCAGAGGAGGAGAAATCTAGAGTTTGTCGTTGGCGACCATGTTTTTGTGAAGGTAGCACCTATGAAAGGTGTCATGCGGTTCGGAAAGAAAGGAAAGCTCATTCCGAGATTCATCGGACCATTTGAGATCCTCGACAGGGTTGGGACGTTAGCTTATCGTGTTGCTCTTCTGCCGGATCTGGCCGGAGTACACAATGTGTTCCACGTCTCTATGCTGAGGAAGTACATGGCAAATCCTTCGCATGTCTTGAATTTTGAGCCGTTGCAGCTTACCCTGAACATGTCTTATGAAAAGAGACAAGTGCAGATCTTAGACAGAGAGGAGAAGAAGCTCCAGAACAAGCTGGTTAAGCGAGTGAAAGTCAAATGGCTTTATCATTCAGAGGAGAAATGTGGGGACCCGGACGCTAATCATAATCATAATCGTCATTGGGACTAATTAATCAATTATAAAACCGGGTCTAAATTTTTTTTTTAAAATGCGGAATGTAGTGAAATCAAACTAAGATACAACTCGGTATATAATAAAGTACAAGTCCTGTACCGTCTACAAATCAGTACAAACTAAGGTTCAACAACTACTATCAAGTGTTCAAACCCTATATACAATCCAAGTCTGGAGTCTCCACTCTATCAAGATCTCTCCTCATCTCCTGGACCCTGAACCTGTCCCACCTGTTGTCAAGTACACATACAAACAAGACAACAGCCGGATAACTCCGGTGAGAATAAATCCCAGTATAAATCAACGAACATGCAGTCATATAATCAATATAAAGCATGAAACATGTGACAGTAATACAAATCAAAATCAGAAATGTAAACAATATCAATCTGTCGACAATACTCGTGACTCCATGATTCAGACTAGACTCAATCCTAGCCTAGGGATCCCGGTGTCCATATGTGGCATTCCTATATCGACAAACAGTAATAGAAAAGACTCCAGTTCTATCCAAGTCGATATAACCAACATCCAGTGTCCAGACGCATCCGTCATAGACTATGGTCTATCGTCATATCTTGTGACATCGTGCAATGTACCTGTGGTTACCTGCCACTATCAGGTACTTCTGTCACAAGATTACTCGTCTAATGCATGCTCCTATAACTCCATAGAACAAACATTTAAATCAAATCATTAAATACAATGATAAACAAATAATAAGTATGTGATTTAGGGAAACTCAAGTACATCCTACTTGAGTCGATGTCCCAATACACATTGACTTATACCTTTCGTTGCAGTTTCGGTCTGGAATCCAAACTCTGTCAATCCCTCAATCTGACAATGGCAATACCAATAATCTCATATCAATATACCTTTCGAATTACTAACAATCTGAATTTAATTCAAAATCAACGGCATAATGGTACAGTCTCAGTATCCCCGTCAATACCAAATCACCAGACATCAATTACAAATCCTAACCCATATCCATTACAATCTGTAATTCAATCACCATTCAAATCTGTCTGGTATAAATCAATATATCCTAAGAATTCATAACAATTTCAAAATCAATCCTTTTCTTAATCTGACTTCGATTCTATGATGTCTAACATATCAAGAACATCATATATGAATTCCATTCAATTCTGACAATATCATAATTTCAAGACATGTCAAAACGTAGCAAAACTTACGTCAAATTGTAGCCTACGTCGTTAGGATTACAGTACCGAAGTCGGATTACAATTTGGACAGACGGATTTCTTAGAAAAGGCGTAAGGATTTTCGGTGAACTTTCTCGAGCTTCTTTCTCGATTTCTTCTGAAGGAAATAAATGTATATTGCATATATATATCAAGTTGGCCGGTTAAAGAAACGTGGCTTGTTTTCTTGAATTTTGGTCGGCGCTCGGGCGGTAATAAACTACCGCTCGAGCGCGGCATCCTCTGTCCGACTCCTTTCCGGATTTGCACATTGGCGCTCGAGCGGTCACAAACTACCGCTCGGGCGCCACATCTTCTGTCCAAGACATGTTTTTATGGAACTTTGGCGCTCGGGTGGTCATTTCTTACCACTCGGGCGCCACTAGTTCTGTACAACACTTGCACCCTTTATATGTAATCTTATTCCGTGTCCTGTTTAATCCTTCATAATCATATCAAATTATAATTTAATAATTACAGATTACTAGGATTAAATTTTCGGGCATTACAAGAAAGCTACGTGGGAGTCTGAGCCAGAGATGAGGACTCGATATCCCGAGTTATTCGGTAAGTTTTAATTTCGAGGACGAAATTTCTTTTAAGGGGGGAAGAGTTGTAGAACCCATAAATCAGACTACGTATAACCCATGCACAATTTCTAGTATTTAAATTAAAATGTTTTTATTGCATGAGGATTTAAATTCTTTTCTTTAAATTTAATTTTTTTATGCAGTAGTTTAGTTGTTATCTTTTCAGTTAATTATGTGAGGCCGGAATGGAGTGGGAGTATTGATATAAAATCTAATATTAAGAAAACATTCCTAGAATTTATTTTAGATAAATAATAAGTTAATTAAATGCAAAAGAATGTTTGAGGAATTATTTAAGTAATTTAAATGTTTAGCCTTGCATGCAAGATAATGTTATTCCATAATTAATTTATTAATTCACTAAAATATTTAATGGGTAGATAAAACACTAGAGATTTAAAATTCAATAATTAAGAAATATTTCTCCCTCCATTTTATTATAATTTTCGGCCATTACACTTTAAAAGATTTAAATTTTTGACAAATCACCATTATTTGATTTTCTTTCCTTATCTCTTTCTTGGTATATAATCCCTTCATTTTTAAATCCTCATTTAATTAATAAATAAGCAATTTCCTACCCTACCTTGGTTGATAAAAAAATCGGCCCCTAGATTAAAAATATTTGACAACCCATCCCTTTGATTCTTTCCTAATCCTTTTCTTGTTAGATAATCCCCTAAATTTTATTTACCACTAACTAAAATTTAAGAAATATTTCTACCATGTTTATATAGCAATATTTCATCCCCATTTACCACAAAAATTCGGTCACCCCTTCATTTAAAAGATTTAAATTAGTTTGAGAACTCATTCCTTGTTCTTGTCTAGGTAGATAATTTCTCCCACTTTTAAATCACCAACAAATAAATAATCAAGCAATTTTCTCCCTTGTTCCTGGAATAAAACTCGACCAAGTGCACCCTCTAGTATCCTTCAAAATCTTTTGATATCAAATCACTCTCATTATCTCTCAACTCTAAGATAGAAAAGATTTATCTTGCCTTCCTAATCCCCCATCTATTAGTAAACTTTCAATTCATATCCTAGCCAATTCCCCTCCCCATAATCTCAAAAACTTCAGAACAATATTCAGCAAAAGTCGAGAGAGAGCAAGGTAAAATAAGAGAGAAATAGTGAGAAAAAAAGAACACTTCGTCTCCTCTGCGCCGCGTCGTTGATTTCATTTGTTTTTCTTCAAAAACAAATCCAGGCATGTTTATATTTTCTTTCACTCTTCAATCAAGTCATAATATGATTTTTAAACATTTCATGATCATGATTTAATGAATCAAAAACCGAAATTTCATGACAGCTTTTTCGAAAATGAAGTGCAGATTTTCGGCCTCTTCTTTCATGCTACACGGTCTTGTTGTTTTTGGTGTGTACAGGTGGTTGTCTCGACCCTAGGCTCCAAAGGCTGCACCTAGGCACATACTAGGGTGTGTCAGATCACATTGGTCCTTTAGTTCAAGCCCCATGCCCGCTGGAATTGAGAAAATACAGCAACTCTTCCATAAAGTCTTTTTTTGTTCGAATACTCGTTTTTGCTGTCAAGGGGAATGATTCTGATCTTGCCTGCCCTAAGGGCTATAGCCAAGGTTAGAACATCTCCTTCTCATGTCTAAGACGAGACCAAGTCGGCCTTTCAAGGCTTGGTCCATGGTTGCATCGGTTTTCAAACAAAACAAGACAAACCCCCTTCGATCCCTTCATTTGGTGCATGTGTATGTTTCGAATTCTAGGGGTGGTATTGTAAGGCTCGAGATACACTAATCGTCATTAATAGGATATTTAAGGATATTAGAAAGCACATCATAAGATGAAAGTACAAAATATTTCATGT
The DNA here is from genome assembly GCF_022965805.1 of Primulina eburnea. Lineage (NCBI taxonomy): Eukaryota > Viridiplantae > Streptophyta > Magnoliopsida > Lamiales > Gesneriaceae > Primulina > Primulina eburnea. Next base: position 21,759,143 of record NC_133104.1, on the reverse strand, counting down.
GTGCTAGACCGCACCCGCGCTTAGAACAAGAGTGCACCCGCGGTTATAAATTGTGGAATTTTGGAATGTTCTGCCGAAGCAACACCGCACCCGCGGTATAGTAAGCACCGCACCCGCGGTGCATGGACAGTAAGTTGAACAATTTTTCGGTTGAGACACCGCACCCGCGGTGCTACAGGGACCGCACCCGCTGTGGTGAGACCGCACCCGCCGTAATGCAAGAGCCGCACCCGCGGTCGATGCATTTTGGAAAATGTTTGGGCTGCCGAGGGCATAGCGCACCCGCGCTCCTGCAAGTACCGCACCCGTGGTGATGCGTGTTATGCAAAGAATGAACCATGTGTTATGTTGCATGCAAGATATATATAGATTTGTTTCGATTCTTTCTTCATTTCAGCAGAGAGAGGGTTGAAATTCAGAAAGAAAGCCATTTCTTTTGATCTTTGGCTTGTGATTTTTCATGAGTTAGTTATCCAAACTTGAATCCGACTTCGGTTTTGAGCTCCTCTCGTTATTGGCTACGAAGTGATGTAAGTTTTATTTAGTTCTAACATGTTTCGAGAATGACATGTAAAGGAAATGCTATTATTATTGTATTTAGTTGTTCTGGGGAGGATTATGAGTTTATAATCGAAACTGGAACGAAGAACTGATATCGTATGCATTTCTTATGAATTTCAGAGTGTTTCGTAGCAAGCTGTACCGATTTGGAGTATGGTTTTATGTATATGATTGGATTATGAGTTGAGGATGGTATATATTGTTATCTGTTGGGATTTGGATTGACCGGTATTAAGAATATACGTCGTTATGCCGTCAAATTGTATTGAGATTACGTAGTGACTTGGTTATGTGTGTGGATTAGATGAGTGATTGATAGATTGTATATCAACATTCCATTTCAGATTCGTCTTGGCGATCGTGACAGCGATTGGACAACGAAAGGTATAGTACATGTTTTGTTTGGGGAATCACGACTCAAAGGAGATCACATTTGAGTTTCCCAACCAAAATCACATACTTGTTTTATTATCTATAACTTGATAAGATTATGATTGTTTATAGATTTGTTTCTAGAACTTGTATGCAAATCTTGCTATGCTTTGTTTACAGATCATGTTGCATTGCATTAAGATGATCATGCTTGTTTACAGATTTTGTATTCATGTATTAAGATAGGAAAGTTTGAGAGATCATCCAGACTTCTAGACATTCGGCGATATCACAGCTTAGGGGAAGATCACCGCCCCTATTGTAGACGCGGATACAGATCAGGCCGAAGTCTAGGAATAAGACGTACCGTCACCCCGATTGGGAGGGTAGGTGATAGATCGTCTTATTCACATCGGGATCCCTAGAGTTCTAGTCGAGTCGAGTCTAGACATGATTAGATTCGCATTGCCTGATTTTATATGAATGACATTCATATCAGCATGTTTCATGTTTTAGATTGTTTTAATGCATGTATACATGTTTATACTGGGATTTGTTCTCACCGGTTTTCCGGCTGTTGTTATGTCTGTATGTGTGCATAACAACAGGTGGGGCAGGATCTGGGTCGAGACAGAGATGATCATGTTAGCGTGGAGATCACGGGCGCAGCAGAGGACTAGTGGTCTTTTTATTAGCTTTGGACTATCTTTTGTTTATAGATGGTAGTGAACACTAGTTGTATATAGACCAAGACATGTATTTTATGTTTTATATCGTAAATTAAATAAAGAACTTATGTTTGTTTAGTTACATTTGATTTAATGTAAAACGCGAAAAATTGACCCACGTTTTAGAATAATGATCCATTTAATCCCAAAGAAAAGAATTAGAGCCCGGGTCCCCACAACAGGTGGTATCAGAGCCATAGATCCTTTAGATTGAGATAAAGTAGAATGAGCGGGGTAGATCGAGTCATCTTCCTTGTTTATATCATGCTAGCATATCATGATTTATTGCTTTCATTATTGCATGTTGTATGATTATCTGACTTGTATTACATCATGTGTTAGTAAAGACTGAATAAGAACCGATTCTGGATCAGAGGTAAATGATCAGAGGAGGGCTGAGACAGTTTGTATCACTTGTATACTAATTTGTTGAATAGCGGATACATACCTCCTAGAAGAGCATCAGTGCCTCTACGACCCACAGTACCAGAACAGGGTAGCACATCCGGGGATCCAATGGACGTTACTGCTACGCCAATGGAGACGTTGCTCAAACGATTCCAGTCCTTCAGACCACCTACCTTAAGGGGTACAGAAAGCGCTATTGAATGTGAAAGCTGGTTGGAGGATATTGAGATGTTGTTCGAGTCTTTAGAATATAATGATGAGAAAAGAGTGAAACTCATTGGCCATCAACTGCAAGATGTGGCTAAGAATTGGTGGTTGAACATCAAAAGAGCATTGGAATAGCGTGGCACAGAGATTACATGGAAAGTGTTCAAGACAGAGTTCTATCAGCGATTCTTTCCTATATCCTACCGTAAAGATAAAGGCGCTGAATTTGCAAACTTGAGGCAAGGACAATTGAACATTGAAGAGTACGTCGCTAAATTTTCTTCCTTGCTTCGCTTTGCACCTCATGTTTCAGGTAGTGATGAAGCTGTGGCAGATCAGTTCATAAACGGCTTAAATCCTGATATCTTTACGTTGGTAAATACTGGAAGACCCAACAATTTCGCTGAGGCACTGAACCGTGCCAAAGGAGCAGAAGCAGGATTGCTTAGGCAACGGAGTGCTCCGTATGTTGCTCCGAGTCCGAGACCACCACTACCTCCAGCACAACCTCCTCCTAGATTTGATAGCGGCGGTAGTAGCAGTGGGCGAAATGATCAGTTGAAAGCAAAAGGGAAGCAGTTCAAAAGACCTGGGACAGTTCGTCGAGCTCCAGTGGATCTAGACAGAGTGGTTTTGATAAGAGTACCAGGTATACAGGTGTCTACTGCAGTTCTTGTGGGGGTAGACATGCGACTGAACAGTGCCAGGGAGTGACAGGGAGATGCAACATATGTAGACAACAGGGGCACTTCGCCAAAGTGTGTCCCCAGAGAAGCTCACAGAGATTTCAAGGTGCAGGGTCATCTGCATCTGTAGCTCAGCCTGAGAGGCAAGCTTCATCTGTTCACTCATTTCAGCCACCACAGTCACAAACACAGCCCAGAGGCAGAGGTAGCCAGACCGTGAGCCAACCTCCTCGACAACAGGCTCAAGTTTTTGCATTGACAGAGGAGCAAGCACAGGATGCCCCAGATGATGTCATAGCAGGTAACTGTTCTCTTTGCGGTTATCCTGCTTATATATTGATAGATACGGTTGCATCGCATACATTCATCTCAGAAGGATTTGCATTGTTGCATTCTCTGCCTGTTGAGTTTTTGTCGGGTGTAGTGTCTATTACTTCTCCGTTGGGAAGTGGTTTGATAGCTGTGACCACGGTTAGACATTGCATCTTACAATTTGAAGGTCATGAAGTTGATCTAGATTGTATAGTACTTGGGTTAGATGATTTTGATTGCATTGTTGGGATTGACATGCTAACGAAGTACAGAGCCACTGTAGATTGTTTCCATAAGATTGTCAGATTCAGACCCGAGATGACAGACGAGTGGAAATTCTACGGGAAGGGTTCTAGATCTCAGATTCCCTTGATTTCGGCTCTTACTATGAACAGATTGTTACAAAAAGGAGCAGATGGTTTCTTTATTTATGCTGTAGATGTACAGAAATCGAGCCCGGCATTGGCAGATTTGCCAGTAGTACGGGAGTTTGCAGATGTATTTGCAGAAGAGATCCCAGGATTACCTCCAGTGCGAGAGGTAGATTTTAGTATTGATCTTGTACCAGGTACCGTCCCTATTTCGAGAGCTCCGTATAGGATGGCACCCATCGAACTAAAAGAATTGAAAGCACAGTTAGAAGATCTTCTGGCCAAGGGATATATCAGACCTAGTGTATCTCCTTGGGGTGCTCCGGTGCTGTTTGTGCGAAAGAAAGATGGTTCGATGCGATTGTGTATAGACTACCGGCAACTGAATAAGGCAACGATCAAGAACAAATATCCTTTGCCCAGAATTGACGATCTCTTTGATCAATTACAGGGATCTTCCGTTTATTCTAAGATTGATTTGCGATCCGGATATCATCAGCTTAGAGTTCGAGATGTGGATATACCGAAGACAGCATTTCGAACCAGGTATGGGCATTACGAATTTATTGTCATGCCTTTTGGTTTAGCAAATGCTCCAGCGGTATTTATGAGCTTGATGAACCGAATCTTTCAGAGGTATTTAGATGACTTTGTAATTGTCTTTATTGATGACATTCTGGTGTATTCAAAGAACAGAAATGAGCATGCAGAACATCTCAGAATTGTGTTGCAGACATTGAGGAATGAAAGGCTGTATGCTAAATTGTCAAAGTGTGAATTTTGGCTGAATCGAGTTGTCTTTTTGGGACTTATCATATCTGGAGATGGTATTGCTGTAGATCCCAGTAAAGTGGAAGCTGTGATCAGCTGGCCAAGACCGACTTCTGTGCCAAAAATACGCAGTTTCATGGGTCTGGCAAGATACTACCGAAGATTTATTCAAGATTTCTCTGGTATTGCAAAGCCAATCACACAATTGACACAGAAGAATATGCCATTCATTTGGTCAGAGGAGTGCGAGTCTAGCTTTCTAGAACTGAAGAAAAGACTGACTAGTGCTCCAGTGTTGACGATACCTTCAGGTACAGGTGATTTCGTTGTCTATTGTGATGCTTCTCACAGAGGTTTGGATGTATACTTATGCAGCGAGGTCATGTGATCGCATACGCCTCGAGACAGCTGAAGCCACATGAAGTACGATACCCCATTCATGATCTGGAATTGGCGGCTATCGTATTTGCATTAAAGATTTGGCATCACTATCTCTACGGCGAGAAATTTGAGATTTATTCTGATCACAAAAGCCTGAAGTATCTATTTTCTCAGTCAGAACTGAACATGAGGCAGCGTAGATGGCTTGATCTACTAAAAGATTTTGATTGTGAAATCAAATATTATCCAGGAAAGTCAAATGCAGCAGCAGATGCCTTGAGTCGAAAGGTATGTGCCTTGTCCTTATCGACGATAGGTGTTAATAATTTAGTTGAGAAATGCTGCTTGTCTGGGTTAGAATTTGATACAGATAGTAAGCCACTCCGACTTGCTACGATCCAAGTTGAACCTGATTTGATTATGAGGATCAAGGAAGCACAGAGAAGAGATCAGAACGTGCAAAGATCGATTCAAATGGTCAGATCAGGGCATATGTCAGAATATCAGGTACATGATCATGTGCTGTACGTGAATAACCGTCTTGTCGTGCCAGATGTTGTAGATTTGAGACAGCAGATTCTGTCAGAGGCACATGGTAGTCGGTTCAGCATTCATCATGGTGGCAGGAAGATGTATAATGACTTGAAGACACAATTCTGGTGGAAACAGATGAAGTCAGACATTGCCGAATTTGTGTCTAAGTGCTTGAATTGCCAACAAGTGATGGCTGAGAGAAAGAAGCCTGGAGGTTTACTTCAGAGTTTAGCCATTCCAGAATGGAAATGGGACCACATTTCCATGGATTTTGTGACGAAGTTACCTCGATCAATAAGAGGCTTGTGGGGACCCGGGCTCTAACTCAATTCTTTTGGGATTTATTGGATCTTTGCTCGAAAATGTGGGTCAAATTTTTTGCTTTTAACATAAACTCAAATGTATAATTAAAGCCTAACATGTCTCTATATTAATTAAACAACATAATGTACCTACAAGTCTGTCTAGTACAATCATACGCTAGTGTTTAAATACCATCTACAAATATCAGTAGTACAAGTCTAATAAATAAACACTAGAAATCTTCAACGCCCGAGATCTCCACGCTATCAACAATCTCTCATCTAGCTCGAGACCCAGATCCTGCCCCACCTGTTGCCATGCACACATACAGACAAGACAACAGCCGGATAACTCCGGTGAGAACAAATCCCAGTATAAAACATGGTAAGCATGTACAGAAACAATCTAAATCATAAAACATGCTATCATGAACATATTCAAAAGTAATAGATTTCATAATCTATTAAATCAAATCAAAATAAGCATGCAACCCAATTCAGATACACATGCAATTTAAATCAAGTCATATAAACATGCTGTCATGATTGAAAGCAATAAACATGGATTTCATAGTCTATGAAACCACATTCATAACCACATGCAGTTCTAGTCAACTCATGTCTAGACTCGACTCAACTAGATCTCTAGGGATCCCGGGGTGAATAAGACGTCACTGTCTGTCACCTACCCTCCCAATCGGGGTGACGTACGTCTTATTCCTATACTTCGGTCATATCTGTATCGAATAATCTACAATAGGAGGGTGTCTGCTCCTATGTAACGATACACTGAACGTCTAGAAGCCTGACTATCTGTCAAACTTTCCTATCTCAAATGCAATGTATAACAATCTGTAAACAAAGAATGCTCTTTTCAAAAGATTTGAATATAAGTCTATAAACAAATCATAATCATATCAAAAGATAAACAATAATCAAGTATGTGATTTTATTGGGAAACTCAAATGAGATCTGATTTGAGTTATATTTTCCCAGATATCACATGAATTATACCTTTGTCGTCCCGGTCTGACGAAGACGAAGTCTCGAAGTCAAATCTGTCCATATCCAATCTGAAAAGACAATATCGAATACATAGTATCAATGACTAACTCAATTCACAATCTGTTCTGATCAATACTCAATTCAGTACATAATCTGATCAATATCTGAACACTATACAATCTGACTCATATCAATGATATCACAATATAATCGAATTCATATCTGAATCTGAACAATCTAATTTAACTGATGTTTCGACGGCATAACAATACTGTCTCGATAACCCCGTCAGTCTAAACATCACAGATATAATATCAGACTTCGTAATCAATAACAATATCAGTCATAATCTCAATAACAATACAAATCTGTCATGAAATCTCAGTCAAATCAACTCTGAAATTCATAACAAATACAGAAACAATCTGTTCTTCAATCTGACTTCGATTATACAATATTTACGGTAGCAGAAATGTCATATCTGATTCATATTCAATTCTGACAACATCATAATTACAAAACATCTCAAAACGTAATAAAACTTACGTCCTTGTGTAGCTCGAGTCGAGAGGAACTCGATACTGCGTTCGGATTCGAATTCTGATGCACGGATTCTTCGAAATCACAAATCTAAAAGGCGTAAGGATTTTTCCTCTCCAACCTTCGACCCTTTCTGAAATTCTGAGAGAAACCACGTGTAACTATCATATATATACTGCATGCAACCGAATAAAACGTGGCATAGTTTTTCTTGTTGCACGTAAGACCGCGGGTGCGGTGAGTGTAAGGAGCGCGGGTGCGCTCAAGCGGTGATCCTAGCCATTCTCTCGACAGCTCAGACCGCGGGTGCGCTTCTTGCAAGACCGCGGGTGCGGTGTCCTCAGCGCGGGTGCGCTCCGTCTAATACCACGGGTGCGGTGTGTCTACGGGATTTGTACTTAATTTTCTGCACATGCACCGCGGGTGCGGTCGTGCTAGCACCGCGGGTGCGGTCGTGCAAACTTCTAAATTCTAGCTTTCTGATCATGCAACACCTGGTTTCTCAAATCTTTCTTCCCTCATTGCATGTCATGCATTCTCATATCTTTCGAGTCTTACATTAACGAAGATTAACAATCTTGGTTTATCAATTCTATAATTCTTGGGCATTACAAGGCTGCGATGCGATTTGGGTCATTATTGACAGATTGACCAAATCTGCTTGTTTCATTCCGTACAGAATGACGTATAGACAAGATCAGATGGCGGAGATATATATTCGAGAGGTAGTCAGATTGCATGGAGTGCCGAAGTTTATCGTATCAGATCGTGATCCACGATTCACTTCTCACTTTTGGCACAGCTTACAGCAGGCTTTGGGTACGACATTACACCTGAGTACTGCTTATCACCCTCAGACAGACGGACAGTCAGAACGGACTATCCAGACACTGGAGGATATGTTGAGAGCCGTTGTGCTAGATTTTGGCATTAGTTGTCAAGATTCCCTACCTCTTTGCGAATTTTCTTACAATAATAGCTATCAGACGAGTATCGAGATGACACCGTTTGAAGCTTTGTATGGCAAGAAGTGCAGATCTCTGCTATATTGGGATGGTATCTCAGAAGTACCAGAACTGGGGCCAGACATGATTCGTGACATGACTGAGAAGGTGAAAGTTATTCAGAAAAGAATGAAGATAGCACAGGATAGACAAGCAAAGTACGCCAATATCCGACGTAGACCGTTAGTATTTGAGGCAGGAGATAGAGTATTCTTAAAGATTTCTCCTTTCAGAGGCGTTGTAAGATTTGGCAAACGCGGGAAACTATCTCCTCGATACATTGGTCCTTACGAGATTCTTGAAAAGATTGGTGATCGAGCTTACAGACTTGCTCTTCCTCCTTCTCTGTCCGGAATACATGAAGTGTTTCACGTATCAATGTTGCGAAGATATATGCCAGATGCTTCTCATGTCATTCAACCGGACGAAGCTGAACTTGATCAAACGTTGAGTTATGTGGAACAACCGATACAGATTCTTGATCGGAAAGAAAAGAAGCTCAGAACGAAGATTATTCCACTTGTGAAAATTCAGTGGAGTCGTCATGGCATTGAACAAGAGACTTGGGAGACAGAGGCAGATATGCGACAGAAACATCCTGAGTTATTTATATGATGTAAGTAATTATTCAGTTTGAGTTTATTACATCTTGTATATGCATAGATTTAATGATATGCGATTTCGAGGACGAAATCATTTCTTAGAGGGGGAGAAATGTAAGACTCGAGATACACTAATTGTAGTGACCCGTTCCAGAATCACCTACTAGGCAAGAACTAAGCATGCAATTAACCTAATTAACAATAATCAGAGATAACAGCGGAAAAGTCAACAAAAAATAATGGTTATACAACCCAATCAAAGTCTAGAATAACTCCAAATAAAATATCCAATACAACCATATCGAATCAAAACAATACCGATAAACTAAACCAACCAGCTACTCAACGTCCTCCTCCTGCTCCTCCTGAGCTGTCCAACCTGAGGCCTGCCCCGTGGGAATGGGGTGTCCAAGAATAAACAAAACCGAGGACGTGAGCGATAAGAACGCTCAGTACAAAAGTATGAGTATACAGACCTATATGAAATGCACATGCTATGATCATGATACCGGGGTAGTCAAGAAACAGGAGTCACAAAAGGATCTCAACAATGCTCAGTCTAGAGGCGCCAAGTGGATAGTGCCGCGCGGTACACCTCTGGGTCACTGCATCCACTACAAGACAGACGTGGACCTAAAATGTCCCGGACCACCGAAGCCCTCCCGACCCGTCGGCCACTGTGTACTCTCGGTGTCCATGCGTCCACAAGACAGGGCTGAGCGGCCCCAAGATATAGCTTATCTCGAAAGAGATACAGCTCAACAGTAAAGGCTATCTCGAAGGAGAATACGGCTCAACATGAAATGCAACGTGCAGTAATAAACGTGACATAATAGCATGCATCATATGACATATATCAATGCACCACATAATCATGCAACACATATAAGAATGTATACTCAACCAGGATATCTCGGATAGTACTTTCGTACCTCTATCACAGCAAGCCTAGCCTTACGCAACACCGCTAATCAGGTCTAGCACAAGCCTACGCATCAAAAGCATACTCAATCAATACTACCATGCTCGACTAGCAAAACCAGTACTCCCTAGTACTACCAAAGGTTTAGGGTTTACCTTCGTCCGTCGACAGCCCTTTGATGTCGATTGCCTTGAAACTCAGGCGCCGCTACGCTACTACTCCTGGCAGCTCTTAGCTATCGCTCGACCAACAACTAACCCTAGAAACCTTCCAAACTCTCCAAAATGAGAGAAAACTCAAGAAATTGGCAAGTCACAAATGAGAAATCCGAGCACTATTTATAGGCCATGTTCGGATCCTCCGAACAACACTTCGGAACGTCCGAACGCTACGTGTCCATTGGCTCTTGACAGCTCATGATCGGATCCTCCGATCATACACTTCGGACCGTCCGAACATGCATGGAAAATGACGTGTCGATCAACACTTGACACCTATGATCGGATTCACCGAACTACACTTCGGATCGTCTGAACTCTTCGGTGCTTCCGAACCCTCTTCGGTCCGTCCGATCATGACCATAGCCAAAATTACACCTTAAACCTTCTTAATCACCATTACTCCGTTAATTACCCAATTTGGAATTCGGGCTACTACATTCTTCCCCCCTTAAAAGATTTCGTCCTCGAAATCAGGCTTAGAGAATGAAACACCATTGTAATACACTGCAAATATTCTTCATTACAACTGTATAACAATTACATCCCAGGCTGATCCTGGTTCAGCGCAAAAACCTGACCTTGGGCACAAGGTCGAAGATTCGAACTACCCACTGCCTGACCCTGTCTCCTCTGCTGAACAGTCGTCTGGGATCCAGAACCAGATCCTGCTCCACCTCGCAGCTGAGGACAATTCTTCTTGAGATGACCCATCTCTCCGCACTGAAAACAAGCTCCTGCTGCTAATCGGCATTGCTCCGATGGATGGTTCTTCCCACAATGCGCACAAGAATCCTTCTTCTCACCAAAGCGAACAACACCGCTAGACCTTGATCCAGATCCAGAAGAAGAAGAACCAGATTTCTTGAAAGACTGAGGTCGAGGGCTCAAAACACTCGGAGGTCTAGAAGAAAGAATAGCCCTACCACGCTGGAGACTGATCTCTGCTTGACGACACCGGTTCACCAACCCATCGTACGAAGTAGGATTATCACAGACAGTGACTCGATCAAAGATCTCCTGATTAAGGCCCTGGAGGAAATGATCATACTTGGCCTCAGAACTTCCACTGATATGAGGCGCAAAGGGTAACAACTCGAAGAATTTCTGCTGATACTCATCAACAGACATACTCCCCTGCTTAAGGTTCAGGAGCTCAATCGTCTTGGCCTGGCGAAGTGCTGGAGGAAAGTACAGCTGCATGAACGCTGCACGGAAATCGACCCAAGTCGCTCTACCCTGGGACTGGACTATCGGCGCAGAAGTCGATCGCCACCACTTGCGAGCACGGCCCTCGAGAAGAAAACTAAGGGTCTCCATCTTCTGCTCATCGGTGCACTGGAATGCGCGAAAACAACTCTCCATGCGCTCTAACCAATCCTCCGCATCATCGGGAGTCTCACCGCCAACTAAAGGCTTAGGCCCCATCTGCATAAAACTATGCATATCGAAACGCCTAGGACCATCCCGACGATGACGATGCTCACGATGACGTCTATGATCGTCCTGGTCACCCCATCGACCTACACTCCCCTGACTACTCCCGTCACCAAAGTGGTCAGCCATTGCTACAACATAGAATGGGGAAACTAGTAAATTGGTCAACGGAAATCCCAAAACAGAAATCTATATCCCAAAATCGTACGCATGCTCTGATACCATAAATGTAGTGACCCGTTCCAGAATCACCTACTAGGCAAGAACTAAGCATGCAATTAACCTAATTAACAATAATCAGAGATAACAGCGGAAAAGTCAACAAAAAATAATGGTTATACAACCCAATCAAAGTCTAGAATAACTCCAAATAAAATATCCAATACAACCATATCGAATCAAAACAATACCGATAAACTAAACCAACCAGCTACTCAACGTCCTCCTCCTGCTCCTCCTGAGCTGTCCAACCTGAGGCCTGCCCCGTGGGAATGGGGTGTCCAAGAATAAACAAAACCGAGGACGTGAGCGATAAGAACGCCCAGTACAAAAGTATGAGTATACAGACCTATATGAAATGCACATGCTATGATCATGATACCGGGGTAGTCAAGAAACAGGAGTCACAAAAGGATCTCAACAATGCTCAGTCTAGAGGCGCCAAGTGGATAGTGCCGCGCGGTACACCTCTGGGTCACTGCATCCACTACAAGACAGACGTGGACCTAAAATGTCCCGGACCACCGAAGCCCTCCCGACCCGTCGGCCACTGTGTACTCTCGGTGTCCATGCGTCCACAAGACAGGGCTGAGCGGCCCCAAGATATAGCTTATCTCGAAAGAGATACAGCTCAACAGTAAAGGCTATCTCGAAGGAGAATACGGCTCAACATGAAATGCAACGTGCAGTAATAAACGTGACATAATAGCATGCATCATATGACATATATCAATGCACCACATAATCATGCAACACATATAAGAATGTATACTCAACCAGGATATCTCGGATAGTACTTTCGTACCTCTATCACAGCAAGCCTAGCCTTACGCAACACCGCTAATCAGGTCTAGCACAAGCCTACGCATCAAAAGCATACTCAATCAATACTACCATGCTCGACTAGCAAAACCAGTACTCCCTAGTACTACCAAAGGTTTAGGGTTTACCTTCGTCCGTCGACAGCCCTTAGATGTCGATTGCCTTGAAACTCAGGCGCCGCTACGCTACTACTCCTGGCAGCTCTTAGCTATCGCTCGACCAACAACTAACCCTAGAAACCTTCCAAACTCTCCAAAATGAGAGAAAACTCAAGAAATTGGCAAGTCACAAATGAGAAATCCGAGCACTATTTATAGGCCATGTTCGGATCCTCCGAACAACACTTCGGAACGTCCGAACGCTACGTGTCCATTGGCTCTTGACAGCTCATGATCGGATCCTCCGATCATACACTTCGGACCGTCCGAACATGCATGGAAAATGACGTGTCGATCAACACTTGACACCTATGATCGGATTCACCGAACTACACTTCGGATCGTCCAAACTCTTCGGTGCTTCCGAACCCTCTTCGGTCCGTCCGATCATGACCATAGCCAAAATTACACCTTAAACCTTCTTAATCACCATTACTCCGTTAATTACCCAATTTGGAATTCGGGCTACTACACTAATCGTCATTAATAGGATATTTAAGGATATTAGAAAGCACATCATAAGATGAAAGTACAAAATATTTCATGTGTGCTAGACCGCACCCGTGCTTAGAACAAGAGTTCACCCGCGGTTATAAATTGTGGAATTTTGGATTGTGCTGCCGAAGCAACACCGCACCCGCGGTATAGGAAGCACCGCACCCGCGGTGCATGGACAGTAAGTTGAACAACTTTTCCGTTGAGACACCGCACCCGCGGTGCTACAGGGACCGCACCCGCGGTGGTGAGACCGCACCCGCGGTAATGCAAGAGCCGCACCCGCGCTCGATGCATTTTGGAAAATGTTTGGGCTGCCGAGGGCATAGCGCACCCGCGCTCCTGCAAGTACCGCACCCGCGGTGATGCGTGTTATGCAAAGAATGAACCATGTGTTATGTTGCATGCAAGATATATATAGATTTGTTTCGATTCTTTCTTCATTTCAGCAGAGAGAGGGTCGAAATTCAGAAAGAAAGCTACCATTTCTTTTGATCTTTGGCTTGTGATTTTTCATGAGTTAGTTATCCAAACTTGAATCCGACTTCGGTTTTGAGCTCCTCTCGTTATTGGCTACGAAGTGATGTAAGTTTTATTTAGTTCTAACATGTTTCGAGAATGACATGTAAAGGAAATGATATTATGATTTTATTTAGTTGTTCTGGGGAGGATTATGAGTTTATAATCGAAACTGGAACGAAGAACTGACATCGTATGCATTTCTTATGAATTTCAGAGTGTTTCGTAGCAAGCTGTACCGATTTGGAGTATGGTTTTATGTATATGATTGGATTATGAGTTGAGGATGGTATATATTGTTATCTGTTGAGATTTGGATTGACCGGTATTAAGAATATACGTCGTTATGCCGTCAAATTGTATTGAGATTACGTAGTGACTTGGTTATGTGTGTGGATTAGATGAGTGATTGATAGATTGTATATCAACATTCCATTTCAGATTTGTCTTGGCGATCGTGACAGCGATTGGACAACGAAAGGTATAGTACATGTTTTGTTTGGGGAATCACGACTCAAAGGAGATCACATTTGAGTTTCCCAACCAAAATCACATACTTGTTTTATTATCTATAACTTGATAAGATTATGATTGTTTATAGATTTGTTTCTAGAACTTGTATGCAAATCTTGCTATGCTTTGTTTACAGATCATGTTGCATTGCATTAAGATGATCATGCTTGTTTACAGATTTTGTATTCATGCATTAAGATAGGAAAGTCTGAGAGATCATCCAGACTTCTAGACGTTCGGCGATATCACAGCTTAGGGGAAGATCACCGCCCCTATTGTAGACGCGGATACAGATCAGGCCGAAGTCTAGGAATAAGACGTACCGTCACCCCGATTGGGAGGGTAGGTGATAGATCGTCTTATACACATCGGGATCCCTAGAGTTCTAGTCGAGTCGAGTCTAGACATGATTAGATTCGCATTGCCTGATTTTATATGAATGACATTCATATCAGCATGTTTCATGTTTTAGATTGTTTTAATGCATGTATACATGTTTATACTGGGATTTGTTCTCACCGGTTTTCCGACTGTTGTTATGTCTGTATGTGTGCATAACAACAGGTGGGGCAGGATCTGGGTCGAGACAGAGATGATCGTGTTAGCGTGGAGATCACGGGCGCAACAGAGGACTAGTGGTCTTTTTATTAGCTTTGGACTATCTTTTGTTTATAGATGGTAGTGAACACTAGTTGTATATAGACCAAGACATGTATTTTATGTTTTATATCGTAAATTAAATAAAGAACTTATGTTTGTTTAGTTACATTTGATTTAATGTAAAACGCGAAAAATTGACCCACGTTTTAGAATAATGATCCATTTAATCCCAAAGAAAAGAATTAGAGCCCGGGTCCCCACAGGTATGGATCTTGGTTGGCTTTTTAGCCCTTAGCCACGGTTCATATCATACCTATTGATTTCTAGATCATGCCATGGTCAATCAAATGGCCACTGGAATGATCCGTGACAACAAGAACAAGCGAGACACCCCACGCGTCGGGTGGGAGCTTCGAGTTGTCTTTGGTGTTGTTTGAGTTGTGGCTGGCATAGGGCCCTTAGCCATGGTACAAACCACACCATAGGATGTTGGTAAGAAGCTTTGGTCAGTGGTACAAGCCCCAATGGCCATTAGCCTTGCAAACGACGCAAGGAAACGCACCAACAACTACTTTATTTTTGACAGCAAGTGTACCCGCGGTTCAGAGGTATGTTTCGGGTTCTTGGTTGGGTTTTAGCTCATGGTCTTGGATTGGCCAGTACCACATTGAGTTAGGAAGGTAATGTTTTTGGCCGCTTGTGATTCGGTTAAGTTTAGAGGTCGTACGAGAATTTATGGTGCAATGTGCCAAAATGACTCTCGAAAGAGCGTTTCATGTTTTTGGCCTCCATTCCTCAAATTTCGAAGTACTGAAATTTTTGTAGCATTATTTCATCATTTCAGGTGCATTTTAATCATGACTAAATGATGGTTCGGTGTTGGTTCGGGTTGGCACGGAGTAATGAATTAAGCACTAAGTCATGGGGCGTAATTATCTCGTTTTGGGTTCAATTGCGAAGTTTTGGTCAAGTTAAGTTAGTTTCATGTTTTTCATGTTAGATTTAGGTCGCAGCGAGCCGAGGAACGATCCAACCCTTTCGGTAAAATGATACAGGACATTTAATTATATTACGTGCATAATGTTATAAAATGTTCGTTTTTGAGATATATGCGATATTGCTTGTGGCCACTTCACGTTCATGGGATTGCAGCTTATCATGGGATTATTATCTCATCCGGTGGTCACTGACCGGTTCAGTTCATGTTCATGTATTGGTAGATCTCTACCGCCCAGTATACTGTGGTTTAGTCTGATCAGACGATTCATTTTCATGTTATGGGCCACTAGCGTAGAACATATTCTCAACAGAAAAATTATTTTATGCTATTTCATGATAGGGCTCTATCAAGCAACATTTCACTTATGATTTTCAGTTCAGTTATGCACGTATAATAATTACCCGTGACATGATATTTTTAAGTTACGCCAGACTCATGATATTTTTACCTTGCATGCAATTTTATATTATTACTTTTTACTGATGATATATGCATGCTGAGTCTTAGACTCACTAGACTTAATTGTTGTAGGTACTGATGAGGTCGGGACTGAGGGCGGGGACCAGTGAGCCATATTGGGTCGGCAGTAGTAGGAACACGAGGACCTCATTTATCAGTTTACTTATTATTTCTTTTTATGAAAACTCAGTTTATTATGATGAATTATTTTAAGTTGTCGTTTTGAAACATTATTTACTTCCGCTGCAATTTTGAATGATTAAACTTTTTATCAGTTATTTTTATGAATGAGGCATTTTAATTACTTAAAGAGAAATTTTAAAATTTTCCGCAAATTTTCAAGTACGAATTTCGGGCCTCTACACCGCCAATCACTATTCATTGACAATGTGCAATGGGTCAGTGATGATTCCATCACCATCAGACCCGTCTGTCAGAAGACCATTCGTCTAATACATGCTTTCTATAAATCAATAGAACAATCAAATCAATCTAAATCAAAGCACACAATAACAATAAGTATGTGGTTTAGGGAAACTCAAGTATATCACACACGAGTCATTCTCCCGGTTCGACATTGGCTTATACCTTTCTTTAATAGCAGTTCTGACAATGTTCAAGTTTGGAATTCGAAGTCTGTAAATACTCAATCTGGCTATGACAATATCAATATACTGTAAAATCAATACCGAATCTGATCAATCTGAATCTAACTCAAAATCACGGCATAACGGAATGATCTGAATATACAGAGCAATAAAAATCAATTCATATCAATTCTTGCGACTCACAATCGATAACAACACCAATCTGATATCAAATCTCAATCATATCCAATCAGAAATACATAACAATTTCATACGGTATCCGTTCTTCAATCTGGTTTCAATTATACGACGTCTAATATGTCAAGAAAATCATATATGAATCATATCCGATTCTAGAAATATCATAATTTCAAGACATATTAAAACTTAGTAAAACTTACGTCCAGTTGAAGCCTGCGTCGATAGGAACACAGTACCGAAGTCGGATCGAAAATCAAACGGACGGATCGAAATATTAAGGCGTAAGAATTTTTCACACAATTCTTCTTACCCTTTCTCATTTTCCTCTTTTCCTTTTCTGAGTTCTGAAGGAATAACGTTGCTTATATATATCAATGCATGTTAAGGGGCAAGTGGGTTCATTTTTTCTTAACATGTCTCGTGCATATGCGCGACCTCAACCGGCGCATATGCGCGAGACCTACTGGTCTCGGCAATGATCTCTTCTACAGCTCGTGCATATGCGCGACCCATCACCGCGCATATGCGCGAGGTTCTCTTTGACTTCACAATTTTCCTTGCGCAGGCTCGCGCATATGCGCGCACACCCTCCTCGCATATGCGTGAGGCCCCCTGCCCATCTCGTGCATATGCACGCATCGTGTCGCACATATGCACGAGACCTTCTGTCCTCGCACATCCATCTTCTCATGCTGAATCAAATCGTGTCCCGATTAATCCTCTCATAATCATATTAATTCACAATAATCATTTCGCAGATTAACCAATAAAATCTCGGGCATTACATTTCTCCCCCCTAAGATAAGATTTTGTAGACGCCCAGATTCGATGACTGTCCTCACTGTATCAAGATGGGTCTTTCCAGCGTGCTTATGTACTCACTCACACGCAACCTGGGAAACTTCCCAGGAAGTCACCCATCCCAAAATGCCCCAAGTCAAGCACGCTTAACTTTAGAATTCTTATGTGATGAGCTACCGAAAAGAAGATGCAACTTCGCGATATGAGTAGTACCAATCAAATCTTTTAAGCCCTCTTCAACTGTACAGTCCATTACATTGAACAATCTCGGAATCCCTCTCCTTCCGGTGTAAGAATGGTTCATTCATGTTCCCTCCACCTAGAAGCCTGTCAGAAGCCGCTCATTTTCCGTGCCACCTCATGGCATTGGCGATCATCCCCCGCCCTTTTCGGCCCCGGGCCTCACATGCCCACCAGCTTCCGCTTGGTTCGTCCCCGAACCACACCGTACTCAGAGAGGTCGGCTCTGATACCACTTGTAGACGCCCTAGATTCGATGACTGTCCTCACTGTATCAAGACGGGTCTTTCCAGCGTGCTTATGTCCTTACTCACACGCACCCTGGGAAACTTCCCTGGAGGTCACCCATCCCAAAATTGCCCCAAGTCAAGCACGCTTAACTTTAGAGTTCTTATGTGATGAGCTACCGAAAAGAAGATGCACCTTCGTGCTATGAATAGTAACAATCAAATCTTTTAAGCCCTCTTCAACTGAGTGCTTATGTCCTCACTCACACGCACCCTGAGAAACTTCTCAGGGGTCACCCATCCCAAAATTGCCGCAAGTCAAGCACGCTTAACATTAGAGTTTCTTCGTGATATGAATAGTACCAATCAAATCTTTTAAGCCCTATTCAACTGAGTGCTTATGTCCTCACTCACACGCACCCTGAGAAACTTCTCAGGGGTCACCCATCCAAAAATTGCCGCAAGTCAAGCACGCTTAACTTTAGAGTTCTTATGTGATGAGCTACCGAAAATAAGATGCACCTTCGTGATATGAGTAGTTCCAATCAAATCTTTTAAGCCCTTTTCAACTGTACAGTCCTTTACATTGAACAGTCTCGGATTCCCTCTCCTTCCGGTGTAAGAACGGTTCATTAATGTTCCCTTCACCTAGAAGCCTGCGAGGAGCCGCTCATTGTCTGTGCCGCCTCATGGCACCGACGATCACCCCGTGCCCTCTTCAGCCTCGGGCCTCACAGATTTCGTCCCTGAAATCACATGCAATCAAATCATATAAAAAAGAAGGTATAACAGAAGCTAAATAGAAAACTCACATCAATGAAATAACTCTGAGAATCTCTGTCTCATGTCTGACTCAGTCTCCTAGGTAGCTTCTTCGACACCCTGACAACTCCACTGCACTTTCACAAGCGGAATTGTCTTTGTTCTGTGCTGTTTTTCCTTTCGATCGAGAATCTGAATCGGCTTTTCAAAAAAGCTCAATGTCTCGTCAAGTTCGGCCTAGGCTGGCTGAATTACATGTGAAGCATCAGGCAGGTATTTCCGCAATAATGATAGATGAAAGACATCATGTATCCCAGATAAAGAAGGCAGTTACGCAAGTCGATAGTGAAAGGGGATCGGTTACGGTGACCGAAAGCGCAACGGAAGTTTAAAAAATCGAATATTTAAGGAATATTTTCGGCCACCTTGCATTGTGTGTAGCAAATACAATAAAACACCAAAATGTCATACATAGGGTGTTTAGAAATAGTTACCTATTAATCTCAAGAGATTGATGATGGCACCAACCAAGTTGTAAACAACTTGGCTCTTGAATGGATGACAAAGCTTCAAGCTTCCAACCTCCAAAATTAGGCCCACCACCAACTAGGTAAATCCCCTCTTAATTTGCACTAGAAAACTAAGAGGATTTTTCAAAGAGAAGAATTTTCTTTCCTGAACACTTGAAGAAGAAAAATGGAGAGAAAAATGGAGAGAGTGGCTAATGCAAATTTCGGCCATGTGAGAATGAGGAGAGAAGGGAGAGCAACTTTCTTGGTTGTGTAAAAAGTAGAAAGTAAAAGTTGCATGCCAAGCCTTGGACTTTTTAAAAAGTAGGCTCCAACCCTTCATCTCCCATACAAGCAAATTAGCTTGGGCTTGTAACAATTGCAACGGCCCATGGACTTTTAATTTAAATTGTCTCAAACATATTTGAGCCCAATTAAACATTGCTTGATTTTACTCAAGCCCACTAGTTTAATAATTATTTCCTATTGGACTCTACAAGACCCAATATGATTTAATTAATTCAACACTTGAATTAATTTAATTATTTGAACTCTACTATGCCCACTAGTGTTTAATTAATTCAACACTTCAATTAATTAAATTTAGTCCATAATAATGTTTATGAAAATCACAATTTTCAAATACATTTTTCACTTGTCCAACTTTTAATTTAGGAACACATTCATAAATTAAAAGTCACATTTCTCTCATAGAAGTCATACTTCTATTTTTCTTTACGCTTATAAACTCATTTATAAGCCGTTCAACACATTGAACTAATTTCTCCTTTATAGAAGTCATACTTCTAATTTTCCTTACGCTTATAAACTCCTTTATAAGCCGTTCAACACATTGAACTATTTCTCTTCTCAACGGGATCTAGAAAGCTAGTACTTGTGTGGCCCTCAATGGTTCATTGATACAACTAGCCGTGGGTTCACATCTCTATACGATTCAGACTATACATATCCTTATACGAGCATACCCCAATTGCTCCATTCTTACTTATCAACTACTTGATAACAAGAACGTCAGAACTCAAGTCTGATAGTACCCAACCAATCATGTTAAATGCCTAGCAGCATCGCTTACATGATTCCCTAGGTATCAAATGATAGTACCTGCAAGAACCATTCAATTATGGTTAGCGTACAGTACGGTCCCTTCAACTCATATATCCCGACTGATTCGACAACCATTGGTTTATCGAGAGTTGTCAATGAATCGATACTATGTGTCATGTTGTAGTTGCATCGATGGTGTAATCTATGAAACCCCTTTCATACTTACCACCATACTCTGATCAGAGATTTCATACTACATACACATAGGATATCCATACCCGAAGGTAAGCGGTGAATCCCCGACTACAATGCATCGACTCCTATATGTTTCGACAAAACACCCAACCTTGCCACTTGATGACCCCTTGAGAGTCGGTAAACAAGTCAAAGTGTAATGCTAGCACATAGAGTCTCAATATTTTCCCGGGTCATAAGGACTAATGGTGTACAACCATAAACCAGGACGTTTCCACTCGATAAGTGAGAACCACTTGGAAAGTTCTTTAAGGAGGGTTGTTTAGTGCACTCTACCAGGAGCACCTATCTGCATGCTCGGACATCACAATGTCCCCTACCAATGAAACATGGTACTCACATCGCATATACTAGTCTCGAACTCTAGCGGCCTATATCCTTCTTAGTGGCGGCTGAATCGACTAGGAACTGTTTAGAATATACAGTATTACAAATATGAGTTTCATGATACTCATCGTATGAGCATCTCATATTATTTCTACTATTTGTATATTCAAGGGCTTTATCTATGCAACTAGCATGGGTATACAGATAAAGATTTTCCAAAACAATAATTTCAAATATTATTAAAATAAAGATTGCTTATATATAGAGTTTCATTGTGAACACTCGGCCAACACTTGGCTCAACGAGCACCCACTCTAACAGATAGGCATGATCTCCTATCTTCTCAAGAATCTCATATGGCCCAATATATCGTGGAGACAGCTTCCATGTCTTGACAAATCTGACAACTCCTCTGAAAGGTGAAATCTTCAAAAATACTCGGTCTCCTGCCTCAAATACGAACGTTCTACATCGTACACTGTCATATTTGGCCTGTCTGTCTTGAGCTGCCTTCATTCTCTTCTGAATCTGCTTCACTTTATCTGTCATATCTCTGATCATATCAGGTCCAATCTCAGGAACCTCAGAGATATCGTCCCAATACAGAGGGGATATGCATTTCTTTTTCGTACAACGCCTCGAAATGAGCCATCTCAATACTCGTCTGATAGCTATTGTTATACGAGAACTCACAAAGTGAGAAAGAATCTTGCCAATTAGTGCTAAAATCAAGCACTATAGATCTAAGCATATCCTCCAATGTCTGGATAGTCCGTTCTGACTGTCCATCAGTCTGAGGATGATATGCGGTACTTAGATGTAACTTCGTACCTAGAGCCTGCTGTAAACTCTCCCAGAAGTGCGATGTAAACCGAGGATCACGGTCTGAAACAATCGACTTCGGCACTCCGTGCAATCTGACCATCTCTTTGACATAAATCTCTGTCATTTGATCATGTCGGTACATCATCTTGTACGGAATAAAACATGCTGATTTGGTCAATCTCTCAATCACGACCCAAATCGCATCACAACCTCGGGAGGATCTCGGTAACTTCGTCACGAAGTACATGGAAATGTGATCCCATTTCCATTCAGGAATAGACAAACTTTGTAACAGTCCTCCTGGTTTCTTTCTTTCCGCTTTCACCTGTTGGCAATTCAGACATTTGGAAACATATTCTGCAAAATCAGCTTTCATCTTTTTCCACTAAAACAGTTTTTTCAAATCATTATACATATTTCTGCCACCAGATTGAATACTGAATCGACTGCTGTGTGCTTCTGACAATATCTGTCGTTTCAAATCGGAAA
The DNA here is from genome assembly GCF_022965805.1 of Primulina eburnea. Lineage (NCBI taxonomy): Eukaryota > Viridiplantae > Streptophyta > Magnoliopsida > Lamiales > Gesneriaceae > Primulina > Primulina eburnea. Next base: position 21,736,709 of record NC_133104.1, on the reverse strand, counting down.
CATTCGGCACAACAAGACGATTATTCACATACAGTAAGCTATCCCGTAACTGATACTCAGATCGATGACCTGCTCTGACCATCGAAACCGAATTCTGAACATTCTGATCAACTTTCTGAGCCTCTTTAATTCTCAAAATCAGCTCTAGTTTGACTTGAACAACATATAATCTCAACGGTCTATGATCTGTCTTAAATACCAATCCAGACAAACAGCAATCTTCTATCAAATTTGAAACACCAATAGTCGATAAGGACAAAGAACATACTTTTCGACTCAGTGCATCAGCTGCTACATTCGACTTTCTTGGATGTTAGTTGATCTCACAATCGAAATCTTTAAGCAAATCAAGTCATCTTCGCTGTCTCATATTCAATTTTGATTGTGAAAATAGATATTTCAGGCTTTTATGATCAGAATAAATCTCAAACTTCTCACCGTAAAGGTAGTGTCGCCATATCTTCAAGGCAAATACAATGGCAGCCAATTCAAAATCATGAATTGGGTAACGAGTCTCATGTGGCTTCAGCTATCTTGAGGCATAAGCAATAACATGTCCTCGCTGCATCAGAATACAACCCAATCCTCGGTGAGATGTATCAAAATAAACCACAAAATCACTAGTACCTGATGGAATAGTCAATATCGGTGCACTGGTCAATCTTTTCTTCAGCTCAAGAAAACTGGACTCACCATTTTCAGACCATACAAACAGAGCATTCTTCTGAGTCAACTAAGTAATAGGCTTGGCAATACTCGAGAAATCTTTAATAAATCGACGATAATATCCAGCCAAACCCATAAATCTGTGAATCTCAGGTGCTGAAGTCGGTCTTGGCCAACTGAGCATAGCCTCAACCTTGCAAGGATCAACATAAACCCATCTCCAGATATAATGTGACCCAAGAATACAACCTGTCTCAACCAAAACTTGCATTTCGACAGTTTAGCATACAGTTTCTCAGCCCTCAGAATTTTAAACACAGTTCTCCAATGCTCGGCATGTTCAATCATATTATTCGAATAAATCAATATATCATCAATGAATATAATAACGAAATCATCAAGATATTTCTGGAATATACGGTTCATCAGACCCATAAACACAGCTGGAGAATTAGTCAAACCGAACGGCATGACAATAAACCTCATAATGTCCAAACCTGGTTCTGAATCCTGTCTTCGAGATATCGAAGTCCCTGACTCTCAGCTGATGATATCCAGATCTCAGATCGATATTGGAATATATAGAAGAACCCTGCAACTGATCAAACAAATCATCAATGCGAGGCAAGGGATATTTGTCCTTTACCGTTGCTTTGTTTAGTTGCCGGTAGTCAATGCAGAGTTTCAATGAACCGTCTTTCTTTCGCACAAACATTACTGGAGCACCCCAAGGAGACACGCTCCGTCTGATATACCCCTTGGCCAATAAATCCTCCAACTGTTCTTTTTAATCTTTCAATTCAATTGGTGCCATTTTGTATGGAGCTCTAGAAATCAGAACTGTACCTGGCATCAACTCAATGCTGAAGTCTATATCTTGAATAGGAGGTAATCCAGGAATCTCATCTGGGAAGACATCAACAAACTCACACACCACTGGCAAATCAGCCAATGATGGACTCGATTTCAGTAAGTTAATTGAATATACAAGGAATCCCTCCGCTCCTTTTTGTAATAATCGAGTCATATTCATAGCAGATATCAAAGGAATTCTGGCTCGAGAACCCTTACCATAGAATTTCCACTCATCAACCATCTCAGGTCTGAATCTCACAATCTTGTGTAAACAATCAACAGTAGCTATGTACTTGTCAGCATATCGATACCGATAATACAGTCAAAATCAGACAACCCAAGCACAATACAGTCTAACTCAATCTCGTGCCCATCATACTGTAGCATATAATATTTCACAGACTTCACTGATATCAAACATGTCCCCAAAGGAGAAGAGACAGACACTTCAACAGATAATGACTCAATAGGCGATGAATGCATCAATGCAAATCGTTCAGATATGAATGTATGTGATGCACCAGTATCTATCAATACATATGCAGGATAACCAAAAATAAAACAGTTACCTGCAACAATATCGTCTGGTGCATCCTGAGCCTGCTCCTTTGTTAAAGCAAATACTCTGGCCTACTTTCTAGGAGGCCTCCTAACTGTCTGACTACCTCCTGGCCTCTGCTGTGACTGTGCTGGTGCTGGTTGGAATGAATGAACAGCAGCTGATCGTCTATCATTCTATACCACTGATCCAGATGATTCGGCACCCTGTAATCTCTGAGAAACTCTCTGTGGGCAGACTCTAGAAAAATGTCCCTGCTATCTACAAATACAACAACTTCCAAACACTCCTCGGCAGTCCTCTGTGGCATATTTCCCTCCACAAGTGCTGCAGTAGGCTCCTGTATAACTCTGGCCCTGACCAATCTATTTCGAGCCACTAGAACTGGATGAACTGCTTCCAGATCTCTTAAATTGCTTCCTTCTGGATTTCAGGAAATCTTTCTTTCCCCCACTGCTGCTGCCACTCTCAAATCGGGGAGGTGGTTGCTGTGGTCTCGGTGCTGAAGGCACAAACGAAGCTCCTTTCTGTCTCATCAGACTGGCTTCGGCTCTCTTGGCTCTATTCAAGGCATCAGTAAAATGTTTTGGTCGCGTATTCACCAATGTAAATATTTCAGGATTTAGGCCATTAATAAACTGATCAGCAACAATTTCGTCGTTTTCAGCCACATGTGGCGCAAATCTCAACAAAGTAGAGAACTTGGCCACATACTCCTCAATGTTCAGCTGGCCCTGTCTCAAATTTGCAAACTCTGCTCTCTTGTCCTTTCTATATGACACTGGAAAGAATCTCTTATAAAATTCGGTTCAAAAGACATTCCAGGTAATATTCGTACCTCGATGCTCCAATGCGCTCTTCGTCGTAATCCACCAGTTCTTTGCAACGTCATGCAACTGGTGTCCAATCAGTTTCACTCTCCTCTCATCGGTGTAATCCAAAGATTCAAACAACATCTCAATGTCATCTAGCCAACTCTCACAATCCACTGAAATTTCACTACCTTTCAGATTCGGTGTATGGAATGACTGAAATCTCTTCAGCAATGTTTCCATCGGTGTCGCTGTCACATCCATTGGAGGATTCGAAGTGCTACCATGTTCTGGTATTCTTCGAGGAGGAATATCTTATTATCAAAAGGGTTAGCAACCAAATACCATAAATCTGTTTCAGTCCTCCCTCGATCATCTTACTGCTGATCCAGAATCGGTTCTGATTCATTCTTAATAACACATGTTTCCAAATCAAATCAGATAAACATGCATTATAAAATAGTAGAACATCCTACCAATCAAAACCACCAAAGAAAACTCAATCTACCGCGCTCCCTAGATTCTATCTCAATCTAAAGGATCTATCTCTCTGATACCACCTGTTGTAGCCTGTGGGGATCCGGACGCTAATTCATTTCTTAATCGTCTGTGGGAATAATTAATTAAATTATAATAAACAGGGTCTACATTTTTTTTATACAAATGTCAAATGCAGAACATAATGGAACTCATTCGAATATATACATCGAAGTACAAAGTACAATTCTTGTACCCTATACAGTCATTTAAAACTAATGTTTAACAACTACATATCAAGTGGTCAAACCCTATCTAGAATCCAAGTCTGTAGTCTCCACTCTAATCACGATCTCTCTCTTCATCTCCTCGACCCAGATCCTGTCCCACCTATTGTCATGCACACATACAAACACGACAACAGTCGGATAACTCCGGTGAGAAATACTTCCCAGTATAAATCAACGATACATGCAATCATATAATCAATATAAAGCATGAAACAGATATCAGTAATATGAATCAAAATCTGAAAGCATAATTCAATATAAATCTGTAAATCAACTCATGACTCCATATCTCAGACTAGACTCATTCTTAGTCTTGGGATCTCGGTTTCCAGATATTGTCATCCTATATCGAATTTCAGTAAAAGAAGTAAATCCACCTCTAATCAAACATCGATATAAACCAAACATCCGGTGTCTTGACCTATCCGTCACAGACTTTGGCATCTTCACCAAGAACTATTCAGTGACAATGTGCAATGGGTCAGTGATGATTCCATCACCATCAGGCCCGTCTGTCAGAAGACCAATCGTCTAATACATGCTTTCTATAAATCAATAGAACAATCAAATCAATCTAAATCAATGCACACAATAACAATAAGTATGTGGTTTAGGGAAACTCAAGTATATCACACACGAGTCATTCTCCCAGTTCGACATTGACTTATACCTTTCTTTAATAGCAGTTCTGACAACGTTAAAGTTTGGAATTCGAAGTCTGTAAATACTCAATTTGGCTATGACAATATAAAGAAGTATAATATCAATATACTGCTAAAATCAATACCGAATCTGATCAATCAGAATCTAACTCAAAATCATGGCATAACGGAACGATCTGAATATACAGAGCAATAAAAATCAATACATATCAATTCTTGCAACTCACAATCGATAACAACACCAATCTGATATCAAATCTCAATCATATCCAATCAGAAATTCATAACAATTTCATACGGTATCCGTTCTTCAATCCGGTTTCAATTATACGACGTCTAATATGTCAAGAAAATCATATATGAATCATATCCGATTCTGGAAATATCATAATTTCAAGACATATCAAAACTTAGTAAAACTTACGTCCAGTTGAAGTCTGCGTCGATAGGAACACAGTACCGAAGTCGGATCGAAAATCATACGGACGGATCGAAATATTAAGGCGTTTTCCTCTTTTCCTTTTCTGAGTTCTGAAGGAATAACGTTGCTTATATATATCAATGCATGATAAGGGGCAAGTGGATTCATTTTTGCCCAACACGTCTCGCGCATATGTGCGACCTCAACTAGCGCATATGCGCGAGACCTACTGGTCTCGACAATGATCTCTTCGGCATCTCGCGCATATGCACGCCCCAACACTGCGCATATGCGCGAGGTTCTCTGGACTTCACAATTTTCCTTGCCTAGGCTCGCGCATATGCGCGCACACCCTCCGCACATATGCGCGAGGCCCTCTGCCCATCTCGCGCATACGCACGCGTCGTGTCACGCATATGCGCGAGACCTTCTGTCCTCGCACATCGATCTTCTAATGCTGAATCAAATCGTGTCCCGATTAATCCTCTCATAATCATATTAATTCACAATAATCATTTCGTAGATTAACCAATAAAAATCTCGGGCATTACAACCACTAACTAGGAAGATCCACTCTAATTTTGCAATAGAAAAATTAGAGAATTTTTCTTTGAGAAGTGTTTACTTTCCTCAATAATTGAAGAAGAAAAAATTGAGGGAAAAATGGAAGAAAAATTTTGGCCAAGGCTAGGAGTGAAGGGGAGAGAAAAAAATTTCTTGGTAGTGTAAAAGTAAACAGTTGCATGTGCATGCCATGCATAGTTTGTTGAAAAATTTGCATCCACCCTTCACCTCCCAAGCATGTAATTTTATTTGGGCTTGTAACAATTTAATAGCCCGTGGAATTTTATTTAAATATCTCAAACACATTTGAGACCATTTAAACTTTACTTCATTTTACTCAAGCTCACTTGGTAAATAATTATATCCTATTGGGCTCTACAAAACTCAATGTTATTTATAATTCAATACCAGATTTAATTTAATTATTTGGACTCTAATAGGTCCACTAGTGTATAATTAATTCAACACTTGAACTACTTTAATTTAGTCCATAATAATTTTTATGAAAATTACAATTTTCAAATACATTATTTATTTGAGCAACATTTTAATTTAGGAACACTTCCTCAAATTAAAAGTTATATTTCCCATTATCCTCTTATAAAAGTCATACTTCTATTCTTATTTACGCTTATAAACTCCTTTATAAGCAGTTCAACACATTGAACTATTTAACTTCTCAACGAGATCTAAAAGTTAGTACTTTTGTGACCCTCAATGGTTCAGTGATACAAATAGCCGAGTGTTAGCATCTCAATGTGATTCGTGACAAAACATGTCCTTATTTGAGCATACCACAGTTACTCCATTCTTATTTATCAACTTATTGATAACAAGAACGTCAGAACTCAAGTCTGATAGTACCCAACCGATCATGTTAAACGCCTAGCAGCATCGCTTACATGATTACCTAGGTATCAAATGATAGTGCCTGCAAAAACCATTCTATTATTGTTAGCATACAATACAGTCCATTCATCTCATATATCCCGACCGATTCGACAACTATTGGTATATCGAGAGTTGTCAGAGAATCGATACTATGTGTCATGTCGTAGTTGCATCGATGATGTAATCTAAGAAACCTTTTTCTTAATTACCACCAACACTCTAATCAGAGATTTCAAACTACATACACATGAGATCACATAAGATATCCATACCTGAAGGTAAGTGGTGAATCCCCGACTGCAATCCTTAGACTCCTATTTGTTTTGACAAAACACCGAACCTTGCCACCTGATGACCCCATATGAGTCGGTAAACAATTCAAAGTGCAAAGCTAGCATATAGAGTCACAATGTTGTCCCGAGTCATAAAGGCTAACGGTGTACAACCATAAACTAGGATGTAATAGCCGAGCCCGGTGTACGGTACGGTTTAAGCTTTACTTGTTATTTTGGTTATGATTTAGATGTTTAGAGTTGTGTTTTGGGCTATAGTATTGTTGGTTAATGTTATCATGAGGTATTAAATGTTGTTGGTTGTTCGTTTCAGTGTTTCGGATTGATTTTAGTTGCATTGGTACTGTTCATTGCCGTAGCTTGAGTGCACCCGCGCTCTTAGAGGAGTGCCCCCGCGGTGTACTATTCATCATTTTGGTTTTGAAAGGCCGTGGCATCACCGCACCCGCGGCAGTGTAAGCACCGCACCCGCGGTGAGACTGCACCCGCGGTAATTGTAGCACCGCACCCGCGGTGATCGTGCATGGGATTTTTGTTGGAATGCCGTGAGCTTAGCACACCCGCGGTGCTTGTGTGACCGCACCCGCGGTGTAAGTATGGGCGAGATATTTAGTTGCTTTTGGGAGTGGTTGGCCATACTTTATCTTATCCTTTCCTCTTCATTTCGAGATTCTCTCATTTCTTAAGGGTTTTCATCCATTTCAATTGCTTCCGTACCTTTGATTCTTGGAGTTATTTGGAATTCCGGCTTGAGATCGTCGTTCTCCGTGGTATAAGGAAGCTTAGGTAAGTTTTTGGTGCGATTCTATTAAGGTTTTGAGTTAAGGGTTGACTTGGGCTTGATGTTTGAGTTGATTGATGGATTATTTGACTTGTATTTGTGGATATAGAGTTGATATTGGTGTTATTTATGGATTATTGTTGTAGGTGGTGACCAAGAGCTAAGTTTGAGGTGTTCTATTGGTTTGTAAGTGGAATTTCATCCCTTGTGCTCACATGATGATATATGTATTGTGTTTTAAAGATTTTAAAGTGATATTCCCTTCAATTGATCCATTGTTATGTATTGATTTCATTGATTATCTATTGGAGGCATTGTATGTCTCACTATTGTTAAAAAGGGAATACAAGAGAAAATATGAGATTGCGAAACGACGGCCTTAAATGCTATTCAGAGTTCAAATATTTTATTGGATTGATTAATCATAGTCAGAGCATTGCATGCAATTAGATGATCATCGACCATAGGATTTTATCCCTCAGAGTTATCGGTTTATATCGATAGGGATATTAGCACCAGAGCAGAGATACTATTGATATCAATCCAACCAGAGAAAAGAGAATACCATCCTATTGCTATGCTATTGCTACAGTTATTGCTACATTATTCATGTTTCAGAGTTGATGGTATTTCTGATTTCAAAGTCATGTTTTACGGAGTATATTGTATCATTGCTATGTTAGAGTTCCACTTGCTGAGATTTATTCTAATTTCAGTTTATTCATGTGATGCAGATAAGAGTGACCGACCAGGACAGTGATCGTGGATGGGAGTCATATGCATACACCGTTGGAAGGAAGATTGTTTTGTACCATTTTGGGGCATGATCATAAGAATGATTGTTTTGTATTTTGTATGTCATTTGAATGATCATGTGATTATTTTGTAAACATTTTTATGAAATATATTTTGAAACTCCTTCCATATTTTAAAAGAAAATTTTATTTCCGCTGTATTTTTTTTATGTTACGGGTCAGGGTGTCACATTTAGTGGTATCAGAGCGGTGTTCTTCGGACCAATGCATATGACTTCGTCTACTTTCAACTGTCCGGGTATGTTTCTTGCATCTATCCATTGTTATATATTGATTGGTGTCTTGTGAGCAATTGTAGAGTATGCCTCCTAAGCGTAAGGCGACAGAGGGTGAGGATAGTTCTTCCTCGAGAGTTGTCGACGAGTTCGGCAAGTTGCTTAAGGAGCAGGCTAAGGTACATAGCGATCAGATTCAGCAGTTGCTCCGATTGCAAGGAGCAGGGCAGGGTCGAGGCCAAGTGAGAGGTCAGGTTGCTCAGGCTGTTGGCACTGATGCCGTCTTTTCTGCTTTCAAGAGAATGGATCCACCGGAATTCGCAGGTAGCACCGATCCTTTAGTTGCTGTCGAGTGGGTCAAGGCGCTTGAAGCTATCTTCGATCATCTCCAGTATGAGGACAAAGACAGGATCAGCTGTGCAGTGTTCATGTTGGTTAAGGCTGCCCGCATTTGGTGGAATGCGACGAAGGTTGGTGTGACTGTTGCGACACTGAAGTGGTCAGAGTTCACTGACATGTTCTATGACAAGTATTTCCCTGATGCACTTCGAGCGAGGAAGGTTACGGAGTTCTTGGAGCTTCGACAGGGGAGCTTGGATGTTGGTCAGTATATACTGAAGTTTGAGGAGGGTTGCCTATTTGCTCCGTATATTGCTTCGAACGACAAGGACAAAGGCGCTCATTTCATTCGAGGCCTTAGAGCTGAGATTCGACGGGATATCAATATGTCCAAGGCTGTTACTTTCAAGGAGATCGTGTCCAAAGCTTTGTTGGCCGAGCAGGATGAGAAGGATATCGCCAGGGAGAGGCAGGAGAGGCATCAAGCTGTTGCTCAGAGAGGCCAGGGTTCTAATCAGAGGGGCAGGGATCGTTTCAAGGGCAAGGGCAAGATGGAGTCGAGTCCTAGACCTCCGCCAGTTCCATTTGATCCCGAGAAGCCGCTGTGTCCAAAGTGTGGCAAGCATCACCGTGGAGAGTGCAGATTTGGCACTCATACTTGTTATCGTTGTGGCACGGCAGGCCACGTTGCCAGGAATTGTCCTCAAGGAGCTAGCCAAGGGAAGGTGCAGGGTCGTATCTTTTCGATGACCAAGGAAGATGATTGCCAGGGAGGAGTTCTCACCAGCTCAGGTACTTCGCTGGTCCTTCCTTTTATTTCTTGTCTTGAGGCTGAGAGATTGCTGTGTAGAGGTTGCGATGGGTTTCTTGCTTCTATTGTGGATGTTGATAGACTGATTAAGTTGAATATTGATGATATTGATGTTGTGAGGGAGTTTGCTGATGTGTTTGAGGATGATGTTCCGGGTTTGCCACCGGACAGAGATGTTGAGTTCGTTATCGATCTAGCTCCTGGTACGGTTCCTATCTCTAAGGCTCCGTACCGGATGGCCCCTACTGAGATGAAGGAGTTGAAGGCGCAGTTGCAGGATCTTCTAGATAAGGGTTTTATTCGTCCGAGTTCTTCGCCTTGGGGAGCTCCAGTTCTGTTTGTCAAGAAGAAGGATGGATCTTTGCGGCTGTGTATCGACTACAGGGAGCTCAACAAAGTGACTGTCAAGAACAAGTATCCGTTGCCACGGATAGATGATTTGTTTGATCAGCTCCATGGTGCCACTGTGTTTTCGAAGATTGATCTTCGGTCTGGCTACTATCAGTTGAAGGTTAGGGAGTCTGATGTCCCTAAGACGGCTTTCAGGACCAGGTATGGTCATTTTGAGTTTCTTGTGATGTCGTTTGGTTTGACCAATGCCCCTTCAGTCTTTATGGATTTGATGAACCGTGTGTTCAAGCCGTTCTTGGATAGCTTCGTCATTGTCTTTATCGACGATATTCTTATCTATTCCAAGACCAGAGAGCTTCATGCAGAGCATCTCAGAGTTGTGCTTCAGTTGTTGCGAGAGAAGAGGTTGTTTGCCAAGTTGAAGAAGTGTGAGTTTTGGCTGGATCAGATTTCTTTTCTAGGCCATGTCGTTTCGAGAGATGGCATTGCTGTTGATCCATTGAAGATAGAGGCGATTCAGAATTGGCCTATTCCTACCACTGTCTCTGAGGTACGCAGTTTCCTTGGTTTGGCGGGTTACTATCGTCGTTTCATTTCAGATTTTTCCAAGATTGTCCTGCCATTGTCCAATCTGACGAGGAAGACTGTGAAGATCGAGTGGTCCATCGATTGCCAGAGTGCATTCCAAGAGCTGAAGGATAGATTGACGACAGCTCCTGTTCTTTCTTTGCCTAGTGGTTCTGAGGATTTCGTTGTCTATACCGATGCGTCGAAGAGAGGCCTTGGTGCAGTGCTGATGCAGCGAGGTAAGGTTATTGCCTATGCTTCTCGCCAGTTGATGGATTATGAGAAGAATTATCCGACGCACAATTTGGAGCTAGCAGCTGTGGTTTTCGCCCTGAAGATTTGGAGACATTATCTGTATGGCGAAAAGTGTGAGATCTTCACAGACCACAAGAGTTTGAAGTATCTGTTTTCTCAGAAAGAGCTCAATATGCGGCAGAGGAGGTGGTTAGAGCTTGTCAAGGATTATGATGTGATGATCAGTTATCACCCAGGGAAGGCGAACGTTGTGGCAGATGCGTTGAGTCGCAAGTCGAGTGCTTCATTGAGTTCTTTGATTCAGAGGCCATTGTTGATGGATTTGCAGAGATAGGAGATTGATCTGGTGATTCCAGGTACCATTGCTCGTCTTTCAGCGTTGGTTATTCGATCTACTTTGGCGGACAGGATCCGTAGAGAGCAGGCGACTGATGTGCAGTTGCTAGAGTTGAGAGCTAGAGCTGAGGAGAGGGGTAACTCAGAATTTGCGATTAATGGTGATGGATTGGTGACTTTCAGAGGCCGTATTTGTGTTCCTATTGGCGATGTTATTCGACGAGACATTCTGACAGAGGCACATACCGCACCTTATTCGATTCATCCAGGCAGTACGAAGATGTATCAGGATCTTCGTCGACTCTATTGGTGGCCAGGTATGAAGAAAGGTGTTGCTTTGTTCATTTCTCAGTGCCTTACTTGTCAGCAGGTGAAGATTGAGCATCAGAGACCTGCTGGGACATTGCTTTCATTGCCGATTCCTCAGTGGAAGTGGGAGCATATTACGATGGATTTCGTGACTGGTCTTCCCAGAGTTCAAAGAGGATATAATTCCATTTGGGTCATCGTTGATCGATTGACCAAGTCAGCGCACTTTCTCCCAGTCAAGACGACGTACTCCATGAAGCAGTATGCCGAGGATTACATTGCAGAGATTGTTAGACTTCACGGTGTCCCTGTGTCGATCGTGTCTGATCGTGACCCTAGATTTACTTCCGAGTTTTGGAAGAGTCTGCACAGAGCTATGGGTTCGCGGTTAGCGTTCAGTACAGCTTATCATCCCCAGAGCGACGGTCAGTCAGAGAGAGTCATTCAGATTCTTGAGGATATGCTCAGAGCTTGTACTATTGACTATTCTGGTAGCTGGGATTCTAAATTACCACTTGTGGAGTTCACGTACAACAATAGCTACCAGGCATCGATTGGGATGGCACCATATGAGGCACTTTATGGCAGGAAGTGCAGATCGCCTTTGTTTTGGGATGAGGTTGGTGAGAGGAAGATGTTGGGACCAGAGTTGGTCCAGCAGACTGCCGATGTTATTGCAGTGATCAGAGAGAGGATGAAGACTGCTCAGTACAGACAGAAGAGCTATGCAGATGTTCGTCGCAGACCTTTGCAGTTCGAGGTTGGCGATCATGTATTTTTGAAGATAGCACCTCTCAAGGGTGTGATGCGATTTGGTAAGAAGGGTAAGCTGAGTCCGAGGTTTATTGGCCCTTTTGAGATCTTGGACAGAGTTGGTGACCGAGCCTACAGATTAGCCCTACCGCCCGATCTTGACAGAGTCCATAATGTGTTTCATGTTTCGATGCTCAAGAAGTATATTGCAGATCCTTCCCATGTTCTTCGCCACGAGCCATTGGACTTGACGCCGAATTTGACGTACCAAGAGATTCCGGTCCAGATTTTGGATCGCACAGTTAGAGTTCTGAGGAACAAAGAGATTGGCATCGTTAAAGTCCTTTGGAGGAACCATTTGATTGAGGAGGCTACGTGGGAACCAGAGATTGAGATGAGAGAGAAGTATCCTGAGTTGTTCGTGCAGTGACGTCAATTTCGCGGACGAAATTCCTCTAAGGAGGGGAGATTGTAATAGCCGAGCCCGGTGTACGGTACGGTTTAAGCTTTACTTGTTATTTGGGTTATGATTTAGATGTTTAGAGTTGTGTTTTGGGCTATAGTATTGTTGGTTAATGTTATCATGAGGTATTAGATGTTGTTGGTTGTTCGTTTCAGTGTTTCGGATTGATTTTAGTTGCATTGGTACTGTTCATTGCCGTAGCTTGAGTGCACCCGCGCTCTTAGAGGAGTGCCCCCGTGGTGTACTATTCATCATTTTGGTTTTGAAAGGCCGTGGCATCACCGCACCCGCGGCAGTGTAAGCACCGCACCCGCGGTGAGACCGCACCCGCGGTAATTGTAGCACCGCACCCGCGGTGATCGTGCATGGGATTTTTGTTGGAATGCCGTGAGCTTAGCGCACCCGCGGTGCTTGTGTGACCGCACCCGCGGTGTAAGTATGGGCGAGATATTTAGTTGCTTTTGGGAGTGGTTGGCCATACTTTATCTTATCCTTTCCTCTTCATTTCGAGATTCTCTCATTTCTTAAGGGTTTTCATCCATTTCAATTGCTTCCTACCTTTGATTCTTGGAGTTATTTGGAATTCCGGCTTGAGATTGTCGTTCTCCGTGGTATAAGGAAGCTTAGGTAAGTTTTTGGTGCGATTCTATTAAGGTTTTGAGTTAAGGGTTGACTTGGGCTTGATGTTTGAGTTGATTGATGGATTATTTGACTTGTATTTGTGGATATAGAGTTGATATTGGTGTTATTTATGGATTATTGTTGTAGGTGGTGACCAAGAGCTATGTTTGAGGTGTTCTATTGGTTTGTTAGTGGAATTTCATCCCTTGTGCTCACATGATGATATATGTATTGTGTTTTAAAGATTTTAAAGTGATATTCCCTTCAATTGATCCATTGTTATGTATTGATTTCATTGATTATCTATTGGAGGCATTGTATGTCTCACTATTGTTAAAAAGGGAATACAAGAGAAAATATGAGATTGCGAAACGACGGCCTTAAATGCTATTCAGAGTTCAAATGTTTTATTGGATTGATTAATCATAGTCAGAGCATTGCATGCAATTAGATGATCATCGACCATAGGATTTTATCCCTCAGAGTTATCGGTTTATATCGATAGGGATATTAGCACCAGAGCAGAGATACTATTGATATAAATCCAACCAGAGAAAAGAGAATACCATCCTATTGCTATGCTATTGCTACAGTTATTGCTACATTATTCATGTTTCAGAGTTGATGGTATTTCTGATTTCAAAGTCATGTTTTACAGAGTATATTGTATCATTGCTATGTTAGAGTTCCACTTGCTGAGATTTATTCTCATTTCAGTTTATTCATGTGATGCAGATAAGAGTGACCGACCAGGACAGTGATCGTGGATGGGAGTCATATGCATACACCGTTGGAAGGAAGATTGTTTTGTACCATTTTGGGGCATGATCATAAGAATGATTGTTTTGTATTTTGTATGTCATTTGAATGATCATGTGATTATTTTGTAAACATTTTTATGAAATATATTTTGAAACTCCTTCCATATTTTAAAAGAAAATTTTATTTCCGCTGTATTTTTTTTATGTTACGGGTCAGGGTGTCACATTTAGTGGTATCAGAGCGGTGTTCTTCGGACCAATGCATATGACTTCGTCTACTTTCAACTGTCCGGGTATGTTTCTTGCATCTATCCATTGTTATATATTGATTGGTGTCTTGTGAGCAATTGTAGAGTATGCCTCCTAAGCGTAAGGCGACAGAGGGTGAGGATAGTTTTTCCTCGAGAGTTGTCGACGAGTTCGGCAAGTTGCTTAAGGAGCAGGCTAAGGTACATAGCGATCAGATTCAGCAGTTGCTCCGATTGCAAGGAGCAGGGCAGGGTCGAGGCCAAGTGAGAGGTCAGGTTGCTCAGGCTGTTGGCACTGATGCCGTCTTTTCTGCTTTCAAGAGAATGGATCCACCGGAATTCGCAGGTAGCACCGATCCTTTAGTTGCTGTCGAGTGGGTCAAGGTGCTTGAAGCTATCTTGAATCATCTCCAGTATGAGGACAAAGACAGGATCAGCTGTGCAGTGTTCATGTTGGTTAAGGCTGCCCGCATTTGGTGGAATGCGACGAAGGTTGGTGTGACTGTTGCGACACTGAAGTGGTCAGAGTTCACTGACCTATTCTATGACAAGTATTTCCCTGATGCACTTCGAGCGAGGAAGGTTACGGAGTTCTTGGAGCTTCGACAGGGGAGCTTGGATGTTGGTCAGTATATACTGAAGTTTGAGGAGGGTTGCCTATTTGCTCCGTATATTGCTTCGAACGACAAGGACAAAGGCGCTCATTTCATTCGAGGCCTTAGAGCTGAGATTCGACGGGATATCAATATGTCCAAGGCTGTTACTTTCAAGGAGATCGTGTCCAAAGCTTTGTTGGCCGAGCAGGATGAGAAGGATATCGCCAGGGAGAGGCAGGAGAGGCATCAAGCTGTTGCTCAGAGAGGCCAGGGTTCTAATCAGAGGGGCAGGGATCGTTTCAAGGGCAAGGGCAAGATGGAGTCGAGTCCTAGACCTCCGCCAGTTCCATTTGATCCCGAGAAGCCGCTGTGTCCAAAGTGTGGCAAGCATCACCGTGGAGAGTGCAGATTTGGCACTCATACTTGTTATCGTTGTGGCACGGCAGGCCACGTTGCCAGGAATTGTCCTCAAGGAGCTAGCCAAGGGAAGGTGCATGGTCGTATCTTTTCGATGACCAAGGAAGATGATGGCCAGGGAGGAGTTTTCGCCAGCTCAGGTACTTCGATGGTCCTTCCTTTTATTTCTTGTCTTGAGGCTGAGAGATTGCTGTGTAGAGGTTGCGATGGGTTTCTTGCTTCTATTGTGGATGTTGATAGACTGATTAAGTTGAATATTGATGATATTGATGTTGTGAGGGAGTTTGCTGATGTGTTTGAGGATGATGTTCCGGGTTTGCCACCGGACAGAGATGTTGAGTTCGTTATCGATCTAGCTCCTGGTACGGTTCCTATCTCTAAGGCTCCGTACCGGATGGCCCCTACTGAGATGAAGGAGTTGAAGGCGTAGTTGCAGGATCTTCTAGATAAGGGTTTTATCCGTCCGAGTTCTTCGCCTTGGGGAGCTCCGGTTCTGTTTGTCAAGAAGAAGGATGGATCTTTGCGGCTGTGTATCGACTACAGGGAGCTCAACAAAGTGACTGTCAAGAACAAGTATCCGTTGCCACGGATAGATGATTTGTTTGATCAGCTCCATGGTGCCACTGTGTTTTCGAAGATTGATCTTCGGTCTGGCTACTATCAGTTGAAGGTTAGGGAGTCTGATGTCCCTAAGACGGCTTTCAGGACCAGGTATGGTCATTTTGAGTTTCTTGTGATGTCGTTTGGTTTGACCAATGCCCCTTCAGTCTTTATGGATTTGATGAACCGTGTGTTCAAGCCGTTCTTGGATAGCTTCGTCATTGTCTTTATCGACGATATTCTTATCTATTCCAAGACCAGAGAGCTTCATGCAGAGCATCTCAGAGTTGTGCTTCAGTTGTTGCGAGAGAAGAGGTTGTTTGCCAAGTTGAAGAAGTGTGAGTTTTGGCTGGATCAGATTTCTTTTCTAGGCCATGTCGTTTCGAGAGATGGCATTGCTATTGATCCATTGAAGATAGAGGCGATTCAGAATTGGCCTATTCCTACCACTGTCTCTGAGGTACGCAGTTTCCTTGGTTTGGCGGGTTACTATCGTCGTTTTATTTCAGATTTTTCCAAGATTGTCCTGCCATTGTCCAATCTGACGAGGAAGACTGTGAAGTTCGAGTGGTCCATCGATTGCCAGAGTGCATTCCAAGAGCTGAAAGATAGATTGACGACAGCTCCTGTTCTTTCTTTGCCTAGTGGTTCTGAGGATTTCGTTGTCTATACCGATGCGTCGAAGAGAGGCCTTGGTGCAGTGCTGATGCACCGAGGTAAGGTTATTGCCTATGCTTCTCGCCAGTTGAAGGATTATGAGAAGAATTATCCGACGCACGATTTGGAGCTAGCAGCTGTGGTTTTCGCCCTGAAGATTTGGAGACATTATCTGTATGGCGAAAAGTGTGAGATCTTCACAGACCACAAGAGTTTGAAGTATCTGTTTTCTCAGAAAGAGCTCAATATGCGGCAGAGGAGGTGGTTAGAGCTTGTCAAGGATTATGATGTGATGATCAGTTATCACCCAGGGAAGGCGAACGTTGTGGCAGATGCGTTGAGTCGCAAGTCGAGTGCTTCATTGAGTTCTTTGATTCAGAGGCCATTGTTGATGGATTTGCAGAGAGAGGAGATTGATCTTGTGATTCCAGGTACCATTGCTCGTCTTTCAGCGTTGGTTATTCGATCTACTTTGGCGGACAGGATCCGTAGAGAGAAGGCGACTGATGTGCAGTTGCTAGAGTTGAGAGCTAGAGCTGAGGAGAGGGGTAACTCAGAATTTGCGATTAATGGTGATGGATTGGTGACTTTCAGAGGCCGTATTTGTGTTCCTGTTGGCGATGTTATTCGACGAGACATTCTGACAGAGGCTCATACCGCACCTTATTCGATTCATCCAGGCAGTACGAAGATGTATCAGGATCTTCGTCGACTCTATTGGTGGCCAGGTATGAAGAAAGGTGTTGCTTTGTTCATTTCTCAGTGCCTTACTTGTCAGCAGGTGAAGATTGAGCATCAGAGACCTGCTGGGACATTTCTTTCATTGCCGATTCCTCAGTGGAAGTGGGAGCATATTACGATGGATTTCGTGACTGGTCTTCCCAGAGTTCAGAGAGGTTATAATTCCATTTGGGTCATCGTTGATCGATTGACCAAGTCAGCGCACTTTCTCCCAGTCAAGACGACGTACTCCATGAAGCAGTATGCCGAGGATTACATTGCAGAGATTGTTAGACTTCACGGTGTCCCTGTGTCGATCGTGTCTGATCGTGACCCTAGATTTACTTCCGAGTTTTGGAAGAGTCTGCACAGAGCTATGGGTTCGCGGTTAGCGTTCAGTACAGCTTATCATCCCCAGAGCGACGGTCAGTCAGAGAGAGTCATTCAGATTCTTGAGGATATGCTCAGAGCTTGTACTATTGACTATTCTGGTAGCTGGGATTCTAAATTACCACTTGTGGAGTTCACGTACAACAATAGCTACCAGGCATCGATTGGGATGGCACCATATGAGGCACTTTATGGCAGGAAGTGCAGATCGCCTTTGTTTTGGGATGAGGTTGGTGAGAGGAAGATGTTGGGACCAGAGTTGGTCCAGCAGACTGCCGATGTTATTGCAGTGATCAGAGAGAGGATGAAGACTGCTCAGTCTAGACAGAAGAGCTATGCAGATGTTCGTCCAAGACCTTTGCAGTTCGAGGTTGGCGATCATGTATTTTTGAAGATAGCACCTCTCAAGGGTGTGATGCGATTTGGTAAGAAGGGTAAGCTGAGTCCGAGGTTTATTGGCCCTTTTGAGATCTTGGACAGAGTTGGTGACCGAGCCTACAGATTAGCCCTACCGCCCGATCTTGACAGAGTCCATAATGTGTTTCATGTTTCGATGCTCAGGAAGTATATTGCAGATCCTTCCCATGTTCTTCGCCACGAGCCATTGGACTTGACGCCGAATTTGACGTACCAAGAGATTCCGGTCCAGATTTTGGATCGCACAGTTAGAGTTCTGAGGAACAAAGAGATTGGCATCGTTAAAGTCCTTTGGAGGAACCATTTGATTGAGGAGGCTACGTGGGAACCAGAGATTGAGATGAGAGAGAAGTATCCTGAGTTGTTCGTGCAGTGACGTCAATTTCGCGGACGAAATTCCTCTAAGGAGGGGAGATTGTAATAGCCGAGCCCGGTGTACGGTACGGTTTAAGCTTTACTTGTTATTTGGGTTATGATTTAGATGTTTAGAGTTGTGTTTTGGGCTATAGTATTTTTGGTTAATGTTATCATGAGGTATTAGATGTTGTTGGTTGTTCGTTTCAGTGTTTCGGATTGATTTTAGTTGCATTGGTACTGTTCATTGCCGTAGCTTGAGTGCACCCGTGCTCTTAGAGGAGTGCCCCCGCGGTGTACTATTCATCATTTTGGTTTTGAAAGGCCGTGGCATCACCGCACCCGCGGCAGTGTAAGCACCGCACCCGCGGTGAGACCGCACCCGCGGTAATTGTAGCACCGCACCCGCGGTGATCGTGCATGCGATTTTTGTTGGAATGCCGTGAGCTTAGCGCACCCGCGGTGCTTGTGTGACCGCACCCGCGGTGTAAGTATGGGCGAGATATTTAGTTGCTTTTGGGAGTGGTTGGCCATACTTTATCTTATCCTTTCCTCTTCATTTCGAGATTCTCTCATTTCTTAAGGGTTTCATCCATTTCAATTGCTTCCTACCTTTGATTCTTGGAGTTATTTGGAATTCCGGCTTGAGATTGTCGTTCTCCGTGGTATAAGGAAGCTTAGGTAAGTTTTTGGTGCGATTCTATTAAGGTTTTGAGTTAAGGGTTGACTTGGGCTTGATGTTTGAGTTGATTGATGGAATATTTGACTTGTATTTGTGGATATAGAGTTGATATTGGTGTTATTTATGGATTATTGTTGTAGGTGGTGACCAAGAGCTAAGTTTGAGGTGTTCTATTGGTTTGTAAGTGGAATTTCATCCCTTGTGCTCACATGATGATATATGTATTGTGTTTTAAAGATTTTAAAGTGATATTCCCTTCAATTGATCCATTGTTATGTATTGATTTCATTGATTATCTATTGGAGGCATTGTATGTCTCACTATTGTTAAAAAGGGAATACAAGAGAAAATATGAGATTGCGAAACGACGGCCTTAAATGCTATTCAGAGTTCAAATGTTTTATTGGATTGATTAATCATAGTCAGAGCATTGCATGCAATTAGATGATCATCGACCATAGGATTTTATCCCTCAGAGTTATCGGTTTATATCGATAGGGATATTAGCACCAGAGCAGAGATACTATTGATATCAATCCAACCAGAGAAAAGAGAATACCATCCTATTGCTATGCTATTGCTACAGTTATTGCTACATTATTCATGTTTCAGAGTTGATGGTATTTCTGATTTCAAAGTCATGTTTTACAGAGTATATTGTATCATTGCTATGTTAGAGTTCCACTTGCTGAGATTTATTCTCATTTCAGTTTATTCATGTGATGCAGATAAGAGTGACCGACCAGGACAGTGATCGTGGATGGGAGTCATATGCATACACCGTTGGAAGGAAGATTGTTTTGTACCATTTTGGGGTATGATCATAAGAATGATTGTTTTGTATTTTGTATGTCATTTGAATGATCATGTGATTATTTTGTAAACATTTTTATGAAATATATTTTGAAACTCCTTCCATATTTTAAAAGAAAATTTTATTTCCGCTGTATTTTTTTTATGTTACGGGTCAGGGTGTCACAATGTTGTCCCGAGTCATAAAGGCTAACGGTGTACAACCATAAACTAGGACGTTTCCACTCGATAAGTGAGAACCACTTGTAAATTCTTTTTTAGAGGGTTGTTCAGTGTACTCTACGAGGAGCACCTATCTATATGATTGGACATCACAATGTCCTCTATCAATGAAACATGGTACTCATATCGCAGAAACGAGTCTCAAACTCTTGCGGCCTTTATCCTTCTTAACGAAGGCTGAATCGACTAGGAACTATTTAGAATATACAATATTCCAAATATGAGTTTCATGATACTCATCATTTGAGCATCTCCTATTATTTCTAATATTTTGATATTCAAGGACTTTATCAATGCAATTAGCATGAGTATACATATAAAGATTTTCCAAAACAATAATTTCAAATATTATTAAAATAAAGATTGTTTATATATAGAGTTTAAACATGAACCCTCGGCCATCACTTGGCTCGTCGGGCACCTACTCTAACAATCTCCCATTTACACTAGAGCAAACTACCCATAGGCTTCAAACCTATCGATTCGTGATGCTTCTCGAATAATGGTTCAGGTAAAGGCTTAGTTAGTGGATCAACAACATTATTTGTGGAGCCGACTTTGTCAATCGACACTTCTCCACTTTCAACAATCTCTCGGAGGATGTTGTACTTTCTCAATACATGATCGGATATCTGATGAGTCCTTGGATCCTTTGCTTGAGCAATTGCTCCCGTGTTGTCACAAAACACCGGGATTGGAGCAACTCCATTAGGAATGATGCCCAACTCTTGGACGAAATTCCTTAACCAAACAGCCTCCTTAGCTGCAGCTGATGTAGCGATGTATTCGGCCTCTGTGGAGGAATCCGCAGTACTTTCTTGCTTGGAACTCTTCTAACAGACAGCAACACCATTGAGCATGAATACAAACCTAGATGTTGACTTTGGGTCATCGATACAACTTTGGAAGTTAGAGTCGGTATAGCCTTCCAATTTAAGTTCTCCACCCCCGTAGACCAAGAACAACTTATTGGTCCTTCTAAAATACTTGAGGATGTCTTTTACAGCTTTCCAGTGTGGATGACCAGGGTTCGATTGATATCTTCACTACACTTAGTGCATAAGACACGTCAGGATGTGTAGATATCATCTCATACATGATACTACCAATTTGATGCATACGCAATGCGTGTCATCGCTGCTATCTCTGCATCAGTCTAGGGAGACATTGACTTGGATAGGGACACACCATGACACTTTGCTAGATGTCCTCTATTGGACTCATCCATCGAGAACTGCTTAACGATGGTATCAATGTATGTAGACTGGGTGAGACCAAGCAATCTTCTTGATCTTTCTCTATAGATCTTTATTCCCAATACAAAAGATGATTCACCCAAGTCCTGCATCGAGAACTTACTCACTAACCATATTTTAATTGATTGCAACATCCCTACATCATTCCCAATGAGTAGAATGTCATCAACATAAAGCACCAGGAATGTTACAACACTCCCAGTGACCTTCTTAGACACACAGGGTTTCTCAGGATTCTTAGTAAAACCAAACGCTTGAGGTTCCAACTCCTAGATGCCTGCTCTAGGCCATAAATAGATCTTTGAAGTTTGCATACCATATGCTCACTTCCGATAGATGTAAACCCTTCAGGTTGAGACATGTAAATCTCTTCCTTAATATCCCCATTAAGAAAGGTTGTCTTTACTGTTGGATCCCGGTTTTCTCGTGCCTAAAGGCAGCGGAAGTTTTAAAAAATTTAAATATTGACATTCAAGATGTTTTTGGACACTCGTATGATTTTAATTAAACATACATAGGATGTTAGAACTTTTACCTTTGGTGAACAATTTTCACTTGGCTCCAATGACGCCGGTATAAGCGGATGTAGCTCTTGTTGTAAATCCCACGTACGTTCTTCAAATATTCTTTATTCAATCTCCTAAAATCGGTCCACTACTGGATTACTTGTTGCTCTTCTAACTTGCACTAGAAGGTATAGAAGGATTTATCGTTGGAGATAAAAAATCGAAAGACGACACAAAACAAAATTCTTTTGTTATGGCCGAAATTTTTTGAGAAGAATGATGGAGGAATTTTTGAAAAAAAATAAGAGTGGAGGCTAGGGTTTTTCAAAAATTGTGAATGAATTATTTTAAACTCTATGCCTAATACACATATATATAAGCTTAGGGCTATTAATTAAATTAAATACTTAATGAGATTAATAATTTAATTATTCTAGTCCAACAAGTTTAATTAACTAATTAATCTTTTAAAGCTCAATTAAAAAACCTTAATAATATGTATGTTGGTTTGTTACTCCTACAAGCCCATTATACATACACCCATTACTTTTATTTTAATTCTCTTATAAATTCAACATTTGAATTTAATATTTAAATTATAAATTCAACTCCTTGAATTTATCACCTCCAAAATTTAATATTTAATAAACTCAACTTTTGAGCTTAATAAATTAAATCCTCAAATTTTATAAATTCAACTACTTGAATTTATTCTTTCCAAATTTCATAAATTCAACTTCTTGAATTTACTATCGTATAAATTCAACTCCTTGAAATTTATTTTCTCAAAATTTAATTATCATAAATTCAACTCGTTGAATTTACTATATCATAATATAAACTCAACACCTTGAATTTATTCTCTCAACGGGAACAAATGATCCAGTACTTGTGTGACCCTCAATGGTTCAGCGATACAGCTAGCCGTATGTTCACAACTCTTTGTGATTTAGGATATGATCCATTATTCGAGCTTACCCTAGTTAGCCCCATTCTTTTCATCAACACCTTGATCAAGAATGTCATAACTCATTTCTGATTGCACCCATCGGATCATGGTAAGAGCGTCTAGTAGCATCGTCCCATGATCCCCTAGGTATCACTTATAGGGCCTGCAAAAACCAGTCGATTATGATTAACGTACAGTATGGTCCCTTCATCTCATATATCTTGATCGAATATGCAACCATTGGTTCATCGAGGGTTGCATATTAATTCGATAACTATGTGATAACTATAATAATGGCATCGCGTGTACTATTGGAGAACTTTTTCTCCAACATACATCACGTACTCTGGCCAGAGATTCGTCGCACTATTATTTCATCAGATCACATAGGATATCGACACCCGTAGGTGAGCGGTGAATCCCCAACTACAATGCACTGAATCCTATATGTGTCGCAATTGTACCCAACCTCGCCACCTGATGACTCTCCTGGAGCCGGTAAACGAGTCAAAGAACAGCCCTAGCATATAGAGCCTTAGTGTTGTCCCGAGTCGTAAGGACTAATTGTGTACAATCATAACCACAGACTTATCATCTCGATGAATGATAACCAATTGGAAAGTCCGAGGGAGGGTTGTTCGGTATAATCATCATATGACTACCCATTTGCATGTTTGGAAATCTCTATGCCCTTACCAAGAAACACAGTACACAACATTACAGATGCTAGTCTCGAGATCAAGCGATCTTTATCCACGTTTTAGGCAGCTGAATCGACTATGAACGAATTTAGATCATACATTTTTTACAAACGAGTTTCAACATCGAATTACGATTCATTGGTATTAAAGTTTAATCAAGGACTTTATCTATGCTGATTGAATGGGTATACAGATAAAGTAAAACAAAACCATTAAAAGTTAAATTATATTAAAATAAAGATTGTTTATTACACTTAAGTCAATAAATTCCCTAGCCAACAGTTGGCTTGCAGGGCATCAACTCTAACAATCTCACACTTGCCCTAGAGCCAACTACCCATAAACTTTATTCACATTGCTTCGCGATGCTTCTGAAACAATGGTCCTGGCAAGGGTATGAAAGTGGATCAGGAACGTTATCTGCAGAGGGGACTCTTTCGACTGATATGTCTCCTCTTCCCACAATCTCCCGTATGATTTGGAACTTCCTCAGTACATGTTTGGATCGCTGATGAGCCCTTGGTCCCTATGCTTGCGCAATGGCATCAGTGTTGTCGCAGTACGACGGGAATGGATCAACTCCATTAGGAATAACTCCCAACTCTTGGACAAAATTCCTCATCCAAAATACCTCTTTGGCTGCATCAGAGGCAACAATGTATTCAGCTTCAGTGGTGGAATCCGCAATGGTGTCTTGCTTGGAATCTTTCCAAGAGACAGCTGCACCATATAGCATGAATACAAAAACAGAGGTCGATTTCGAATCATCTACGTCACATTGGAAGCTAGAATCAGTATAGCCATCCAATTTCAATTCTCTACCCCACAGACCATGAACAAGTTCTTAGTCTTTCTCAAGTACTTAAGACTATCTTTCACGTCCTTCCAATGCATTGGACCAGGGTTTGCCTGATATCTGCTTGTAACACTCAAAGCATAAGCAACATCAAGACGTGTCAATATCATACCGTACATGATACTACCAATGGCTAACGCATATGGAATACGTGTCATTATCTCTATCTCTTCATCAGTTTTGGGACACATAGCTTTAGATAGAGTAACACCATGATAACTTGGTGAGTATCCTCTCTTGGACTCTTCCATAGCGAATCGCTTTATAATGGTATCGATATAGGTGGCTTGGGTGAGCTCCAACATCCTTTTGATCTATCTCTATAGATTTGTATTCTCAATACATAGGATGCTTCACCCATGTATTTCATGGAGAATTTATTTGCTAACCATACTTTAGTTGATTGTAATAATCCTACATCATTCCCAATGAACATGATATCATCAACATAAAATACTAGGAATGTCTCTGCACTCCCATTAACTTTCTTATACATGTATGTTTCCTCAAGATTCTTAGCAAAACCAAACTTTTTGATAGTGCTATCAAATCTAAGGTTCCAACTCCTTGACGCCTGCTTGAGACCATATATTGATCTCTGAAGTTTGCATACCTTATGCTCACTTCCTACTGATGTGTATCCCTCGGGTTGAGACATATAAATTTCTTCTTTGATGTCTTCATTTAGGAATGTAGTCTTTATATCCATTTGCCATATCTCATAGTCATACCATATTTCTATGGCTAATAGTATTCTAATGAACTTAAACATAGCAATTGGTGAAAAATTTTCCTCATAGACAATTCCTTGCCTCTGAGTATAACCTTTTGCAACCAGTCTTGCTTTGAAGGTCACTACCTTCCCATCTGCCCCAAGCTTTCTTTTGTAGATCCATTTACATCCTATGAGAACGATTCCCTCGGGTCGATCCACTAATGTCCAGACTTGATTTGGATATATAGAGTCCATTTCTGACTACATGGCTTCAAGCCATTTGGTTGAATCAGTATCAGATATTGCTTCTTTGAAATTCATTGGATCACATCCAACACATTGCTCATCATGGATTTTTTCATGAAGAAGCGTATATCTTGCAGATGGTCTAATAACCCTATCAGACCTTCTAGGAGCTTGTACTTCAACTACTGATTGTTGGAAATTAGGTTCAACTATTATAGTTGAGGGAGTATCTTGAATTTATTCAAGTTCTATCATCTTGCCTTTTCTATCTACTAGAAATTCTCTTTCCAAAAAAGGTGGCATTTCTTGAAACAAACAATTTTGCTTCATTGGGATGATAGAAATAATATCCAATAGAATTCTTTGGATATCCTACAAAGTGGGTCTGCTATCCAATTTTCTCCCACTGTCTGCTTCACATAAGCAGGACATCCCCATATTCGCATGTAAGAATACTTGGGAGTTTTTCTCATCCATATCTCATATGGTGTTTTATTCACTTCTTTAGTATGGACATTATTCAACAACATTGCCGTAGTTTCAAGCGCAAAGCCCCAAAACGATGTAGGCAATTCATTGAATCCCATCATGGCTCGAACCATGTCCAACAAGGTTCTCTTACGATGTTCAGAAACACCATTAAATTTTGGTGTTGCTGGTGGAGTCTACTGTGAGAGAATCTCATTCTCTTTTAGATAACCCAAAATTTCAGCACTCAAGTATTCTCCATCTCGATCAGATTGAAGTGTCTTAATATTTATTTATAGCTGTTTTTCTACTTAAGATCTGAATTCTTTGAACCTTTCAAATGTTTCGGATTTGTGTTTCATCAAATAAACATACCCATACCTCGAATGGTCATCAGTAAGGATAATGAAGTAGGATTGCCCATATTTTGTGCTAAGAGTTAGCGGGCCACAAACGTCTGTGTGGATCAAATCCAGCAGACCATGCGCACGTTCCACGTTTCTATCGAATGGAGTCTTAATCGTTTTTCCTTTTAGACAGGACTCACAAGCAGGTAGAGAATTTATATCTGAAAAGTCAAACATACATTCTCCCACTAGCTCGTGCATCCTTAATTTGGAAATATGACCTAGTCTAGCGTGCCATATTTGTGCGGGATTTGGATCATCTATTTTTTTTTGTTTGTTATTGAAATCCTGTTTACTTTGGACATTCACTTATCATTTCCAAAACATTTTTGGCCCAGAAAATTTCTCATGTCCATTCTTCTTCAAGTGAAACAAATAAGTTCTGACTTATCGGGCCTTGTGGGCCCTTTAAGTGTTATTCGGAGTTTGCCTCTTATTGGGTTTGTTTTTCCTTGTGAGGGGCAGAACATTTCTTTCCCTTATCCTGTGGCCATTTTTCGTTCCTAACAAGAATCCCAACTAGGAAACATCATTTTCTTATTTTATGGTAGCTTCATAAGTCATAAGCATGTTGACTAGCTCTTCAAGGCTATCATCAATCTTATTCAAATTGAAATTCACCATAAACCCGTCAAATGAGGAAGAGAATGAAAACAAATTGATGTCATGAAGTAACTCGTTAAGAATCACCTATTCCAGCCTCACCACTTTCTCATTAAACCCGATCATATGTACACCACGCTCATGGGCCAGAGCCCCATCTTGCATTTGTGTAGTCATGAGCTTTTAAAAGTGATGTGCATCACTGTACGAGTTTCATATACCATGCAACTATTCGAATGTTAACAGTATTCAACATTTCCTCAAACTGTCCCTACACTTCATTTGACATAGAAGCGAGCATATTATACTTTAGCGTGCACACTATGGTCCCACCATCTTGCATGCATTGTCAGTTCAGCAAGACTGACATTAGTGTGTATGTCATTTTCTCCGAATTTAGAACAATTTTTCCAACCAGTCTTGAAAAAGATTCGGTTAGCTTGTTAATAACAAAAATGGATTACGTGACGAAATCGAAAATATACTGATATGGAATAGAATAATGGTTGCTGATTGTTTTAAAATAATTATAAGATATAAAATATGGATTTTTATTTTTTAAATTCTCTCCCACTATTTTGACATTTTCACCACCCTCTGGTGAAAAAGGGAAATCGTATTTCCTTAGTGGGACCGTAGACTCCAATTAGCCAATTATAATCCCGAATAATATCAGCCAATTAAAATTTCTAAAATGTAGAATCCAATTACGTCCCTATGCAACCTCCGCTTGTTTTGCCTCACGTTTAATAAAGACCCAATAATATGACGCCGTTTATTTTCGCGTGTCAAACCGACCCATCATTATTGAATTATAGTAGACGGTTACCATGAGTTCCCTCAATAATATGAGCCGAAGTCATGGGAGTTCCACTCAATTCACATCATATGTCCAGTGGAAGTCACAGATTTCTGGCGTCCAGGCCTCCCAAATAATATGAGGCAGACATTGTCCGCGGGTAGCGATCAACATGCAACCACGGTTGATGAAGGCAAGGAAAAATTAAAATCTTTTAATTTTTACTCATAGGGTTTGATTTAAATTTTGAATCATATTTAAAATGAGGGATTTTAATTTTAAAATGGTCTCATCATTTATTTTAAAATCATGTGCCACAAGTTTGTATGTTTTCCGGATTCATGCAACTATATTATCTAATAATATACATACATGCATACTACTATATATCGCATATATCATAATATTACATTCAACAATAAACAAGGATGATTGATTGCCAAAACTACTAGATCCATGCGAGCCAAACATGGATTCAGGTCCAAAACCTAGGTGAATGCAGGGATGCAAATGCAACTATTAGAAGTGCTTCCAATATTTTACATGTCTTCATCTTGATCATCGGGTCCACCAACTTCCAGTCTTGATCTCTCACTATTTCTAATAATTACATTTAAATAGCCATTGCACATAAAGGATACATCTCATGGGATGGGAACAGGCCACAAATCAGGCCGACTTTAAAATATTAAATATTAACAAAATGAATAAAACAGTAAAATATCTTAACATACACCTAACACATTGGTCAAGGCTCTCGATGATCCTTCATTAATTTAATATCAAATATTAACATCAATTAATTTAACAAATTTAATTAACTTATAAATCATATATCTAATAATTTATCACTAACCACCACAATTATTAAAGAATTTAATAAATTAAAAAAACACATTTATTTAATTTCCAATTAATTCAATAATAATTGATTTCTTGTAAAACTTATTTTTAGCATAAATAATTAAATCATATTCTAATTATTTAATTTACAAAAAAATTATCAATTTTCCAAAAATAATTTTTCAAAAGAAAAAATGAACCAATTTTCAAAAAAATATCAGTTTTGCCAAAAATTTGAAAAATTAGAAAATCGCACCCTAAGCCCAAACAATTCAAGCCCATCATCCAGCACGGTTCTCGAGACACTCCCGGGCAGCCGCCCGCCCGCCCGTTGCCCGGACGTTTCGGGCAGGGGAAGCGACCATGTGCGTGCTACACAGGCGCGCGCAGCGTGCAGACTTTCCGTACGCCGTATAGCGGTGTGGACGGTCCTCACAGTGCGCGCCCATAGCGTGCACCTCACTGTGCGCAGAGGCGCCCACAGTGCACTGCCCTGAATAGTTCCGGGCAACCCCCATGTATATATTTTTTTGATTTCTTAAAAAAAATAATTTTTATGGTGCTACAATTTTCTGAAAAACTTTCTTGTGTGGTTAGAAATAAATTACTCTGTAACGCCCAAGATTTTAGTTTAATACTTTTGAGTTTAATATGTAATATGAATAAGGGAATGGAAGAACAGACACGGAGAAGCGACATTATAATTTGAGTTTAGTTGCAAAGTATAATGTTGGAGTAGAAAGACCAGTGCACCCGTGGTACAAAATTCAGCGCACCCGCGGTCGTATCTTCTGAATTGTTGGATGGGATCCTGTAGTGTACCGTACTTTTACTGTTCAAAATTTGCGGAAAAATTTAAAATTTTCTTAAACGTAACATAACCTTCAAAGTTTGCCATAAAATATCTCAACCAAGTCCCCCATAAGACATGGTTGCTCAAAATAACTTCAATAAAATTTGCTCACAAAAGGTTTGCTCAAAGTGTTTCCCTCAAAACATGAAACCAGAGTAAATTAATATTTGCATAAAAACATAAACATTGCGGTACTCGGGTTAGCCTCCCGCTCAGTCCAAGCCTGCCCCTTGGTCGCCACCTCCTGTCTCATCATCAACTTACTCACCTGCATCGATCAAGTCTAGTGAGTCTAAAGACTCAACACGTATAAACTGGGAAATAGCAAGTACTACATAATAAAACCGCATGCAAGTTTAAAAATAGAACATACATACTTGAACTTGAATTTAACATGCTTGAAACTAGAACATCGTGAGCTTAACTTAGACGTGCCATCAACATGAGCTTTTCTTAAACATTCTCGTAACATAAACTTGAGAGTATAAAGCATATTTTTTTGCGTAGAGGCATGTTTCAAAGTAAGTGACCCATAACATAATAAAGCCTGATCAGACACACTACAATACTGGGCTGATAGGAACGTATCCACTGTCGCATACATAAGATCCCCGTTCATAAGTTTAATGCTTTCCAATCCCGATCTGAACCCGCTCATAAGTTTATCGGGGCGGAGAGGTCCTCGGCCACGTTCACCGACTTGCAAACCCATTCATACATTTGGTCACAAAGCAATTAGCATACCTCAAAACTTTAAAAATATTTTCTTTTGCACGTCATCATACTTAATTGGCGTTGAGGGATTCGTTGGATCTCGTTTGGGGTCGTCGCTGCTGCACATACTAACATGAAACTGCATACAAAACTTGTGTAGCTTAGACGTATCAATCCTACTTACTTACAAGTTCATTCAATTCCTTAGGACGTTCTAAAATTCCCATGACTCGACCTTGTAAATCATTGTACTAGACCATGACATCAAACCTCAAGGCATACTATAGAATTTTTCCCAAAATATGAAGGACACGGTGTTGGAGTAGGTGCCCGTCGAGCCAAGTGTTGGCCGAGTGTTCACAATGAAACTCTATGTATAAGCAATCTTTATTTTAGTAATATTTGAAATTATTACTTTGGCACATCTTTATCTGTATACCCATGCCAGTTGCATAGATAAAGCCCTTGAATATACAAATAGTAGAAAAAATATGAGATGCTCATATGATGAGTATCATGAAACTCATATTTGTAATACTGTATATTCTAAATGGTTCCTAGTTGATTCAGCCGCCACTAAGAAGGATATAGGCCGCTCGAGTTAGAGACTAGTATCTGCAATGTGAGTACCATGTTTCATTGGTTGGGGACATTGTGATGTCCGAGCATGCAGATAGGTGCTTCTGGTAGAGTGCACTGAACAACCCTCCATTAAAGGACTTTCCAAGTGGTTCTCACTTATCGAGTGGAAACGTCCTAGTTTATGGTTGTACACCATTAGTCCTTATGACCCGGGACAACATTGAGACTCTATGTGCTTGCATTTCACTTTGACTTGTTTACCGACTCTTATGGGGTCATCAGGTGGCAAGGTTGGGTGTCATGTCGAAACATATAGGAGTCGATGCATTGTAGTCGGGGATTCACCGCTTACCTTCGGGTATGGATATCCTATGTGTTATCATATGTATGTAGGTTGAAATCTCTGGCCAGAATATGGTGGTAATTATGAAAGGGGTTTCATAGATTAAACCATCGATGCAACTACGACATGACACATAGTATCGATTCATTGACAACTCTAGATAAACCAATGGTTGTCGGATCGGTCGGGATATATGAGTTGAAGGGACCGTACTGTACGCTAACCATAATTGAATGGTTCTTGCAGGCACTATCATTTGATACCTAGGGAATCATGTAAGCGATGTTTCTTGGCGTTTAACATGGTTGGTTGGGTACTATCAGACTTGAGTTCTGACGTTCTTGTTATCAAGGGGTTGATAAGTAAGAATGGAGCAATTGGGGTATGCTCATATAAGGACATATTTAGTCAGAATCACATGGAGATGTGAACCCACTGTAGTATCCCGATTCCTAATTTGAGTTAATTATTGGATTAATTATTTTTCGGTGGGATCGGAAGGACCGAACCGGGTTCGGATCGTCCGATCATGGTTCGGATCGTCCGAGCCAGATGTCGGATCGTCCGAGCCAGGTGGCTGGACCCGTGGCAGACATGCAGAATTCGGATCGTCCGAGCAAGGGTTCGGATCGTCCGAGACAGGTGGCTGGACACGTAGAACGCATGCAAGGTTCGGATCGTCCGAAGTGGGTTCGGATCGTCCGAAGTGTACCGGATCGGAGCTTCCGAAGTGGATCGGATCGTCCGAACATTGGCTATAAATAGAGGCGCGAGGCTTCATTTCTTACTCGCCATTTCAGAGCGTTCCAGAGCGTTTTAGTCGTTTCTGAGAGGTTTCTAGTCTTTCCCGAGGTTCAGGCACTAGCAGGGAGCTACTGGCTTTGTACGGAGCTGTGCTCTAGTTGGGAGCTAGCGGCATCAGCGGGTTAGCGACGGACGAAGGTTTGGAATTGTATCATTATTATTTCAGGATTATCTAGTTAAGTCTGGTAGATAAGTTTTAGTGATGGTTTTCACTTGATGAATAGGCTTGGAATAGACCTGTTTGTCTGGTTTTCCAGTGGATTAGGATTGCAGTGATAGAGGTACGAAAGTACTATCCGAGATATCCTGGTCGAGTATACATCCTTATATGTGTTGCATGATTATGTGGTGCATTGATATATGTCATATGATGCATGCTATTATGTCACGTTTTATGATGCATGTTGCATTTCATGTTGAGCCGTATCTCCTTCGAGATAGCCTTTACTGTTGAGCTGTATCTCTTTCGAGATAAGCTATATCTTGTGGGGCCGCTCAGCCCTGTCTTGTCTTGTGGACGCATGGACACCGAGAGTACACAGTGGCCGACAGGTCGGGAGGGCTTCGGTGATCCGGGACATTTTTGGTCCACGTCTGTTCTTGTAGTGGATGCAGTGACCCAGAGGAGTACCGCGCGGCACTATCCACTTGGCGCCTCTAGACTGAGCATTTTGAGATCCTTTGTTACTCCTGTTTCTTGACTACCCTGGTATCATATCATAGCATGTGCATTTCATATAGGCTTGTATACTCATGCTTTTGTACTGGGCGTTCTTATCGCTCATGTCCTCGGTTTTGTTTATCTTGGACCCCCCATTCCCACGGGGCAGGCCTCAGGTTGGACAGCTCAGGAGGAGGAGGAGGAGGACGTTGAGTAGCTGGTTGGTTTAGTTCTTCGGTATCTTTTTGATTCGATATGGTTGTACCGTATATTTCATTTTTTTGTTGAGTTGTCCTGGATTTTCGATTGGGTTGTATAACTATCTTTTGGTGACAGTTTTCCGCCTTTATTTCTGATTGTTTTTAATTAAGTTAATCGCATGCTTAGTTCTTGATTAGTAGGTGATTCTGGAACGGGTCACTACATTTATGGTATCAGAGCATGCTTACGATTTTGGGATATAGATTTCTGTTTTGGGATTTTCGTTGATCATTGGGGTGACCAGGACGATCGTAGGCGTCATCGTGAACATCGTCATCGTCGGTATGGTCCTAGGCGTTTTGATTTGCACCGTTTCATTCAGATGGGGCCTAAGCCTTTAGTCGGCGGTGAGACTCCCGATGATGCTGAGGATTGGTTAGAGCGCATGGAGAGCTGTTTCCGTGCATTCCAGTGCACCGAGGAGCAGAAGATAGAGACCCTTAGTTTTCTTCTCGAGGGCCGTGCGCGTAAGTGGTGGCGATCGACTTCTGCGCCGATAGTCCAGTCTCAGGGTAGGGTGACTTGGGCCGATTTCCGTGCAGCTTTCATGCAGCTGTATTTTCCTCCAGCCCTTCGCCAGGCAAAGACGATTGAGCTCCTGAATCTTAAGCAGGGGAGTATGTCTGTTGATGAATATCAGCAGAAGTTCTTCGAGTTGTTACCCTTTGCCCCTCATATCAGTGGCAGTTCTGAGGCCAAGTATGACCATTTCCTTCAGGGTCTTAACCAGGAGATTTTTGATCGAGTCACTGTCTGTGATAATCCTACTTCTTATGATGGGTTAGTGAACCGGTGTCGCCAGGCAGAGATCAATCTCCAGCGTGGTAGGGCTATTCTTTCTTCTAGACCTCCGAGCACTTTGAGCCCTCGATCTCAGTCTTTCAAGAAGTCAGGTTCTTCTTCTTCTGGATCTGGATTACGGTCTAGCGGTGTTTTTCGCTTTGATAAGAAGAAGGTTTCTTGTGTGCATTGTGGGAAGAACCATCCATCGGAGCAATGCCGATCAGCCGCGGGAGCTTGTTTTTAGTGCGGAGAGATGGGTCATATCAAGAAGAATTGTCCTCAGTTGCGAGGTGGAGCAGGATCTGGTTCCGGATCTCAGACGACTGTTCAGCAGAGGAGGCAGGGTCAGGCAATGGGTAGTTCAAATCTTCGACCTCGTGCCCAAGGTCAGGTTTTTGCGCTGAACCAGGATCAGGCTGCAGATGAGACAGAGAGAGTCATAGCAGGTACTTTTCGTTTATGCGGTATTCCTGCTTTTGTTCTTATTGATACTGGAGCATCACATTCATTCATCTCTGCACGATTTGTTAAGCGTCATAAGTTACCGTATGTTTCTCTAGACGTCATTCTTTCCGTTTCTACCCCGATGGGTCATTCGGTGTTAGCTAAGCGTCTAGTGATGGGTTGTCCCTTAGATTTTGAGGGTAACGAATTGATTGCGAATCTTATGATCCTGGAGATGGAAGATTTTGATTGTATTCTAGGTATAGACCTTTTGACTACCTACCGAGCTACCGTGGATTGTTACCAGAAGCTTGTTCAGTTTCGTACGACTGAGAGCTCTAGTTGGTTTTTTTATGGTGAGGGAGCGCGACCTCCGATGCCAGTGGTATCTGCTCTGAAAGCCTGTCGTGCTTTAGAGGCGGGCGGGGAAGGCTACCTCATCTATGCGATTGATTCCTCCACAGGTAGTGTTGGTATAGATGATATTCCAGTGGTTTGTGAATTTCCTGATGTTTTTCCAGATGAGATTCCTGGTTTTCCTCCGGTTAGAGAGGTGGAATTTGGCATTGAGTTAATGCCAGGGACTGCACCGATTTCTCGTGCCCCCTATCGTCTTGCTCCGTCAGAGATGAGAGAATTGAAGCAGCAATTGCAGGATCTTCTTGATAAAGGTTATATTCGCCCGAGTGTTTCACCTTGGGGAGCTCCAGTCTTGTTTGTCAAGAAAAAGGATGGATCGATGCGATTGTGTATTGATTATCGCCAGCTGAATCGTGTGACGATCAAAAACAAGTATCCATTACCTCGTATCGATGACTTGTTCGATCAGCTTCAGGGTACCTCTGTTTACTCCAAGATTGACTTGCGATCGGGTTATCATCAGATGAGAGTCAGAGATGATGATATTTCCAAGACTGTATTTCGTACTCGATATGGGCATTACGAGTTTCTAGTTATGCCATTCGGATTGACGAATGCGCCAGCGGTGTTCATGGATCTAATGAACCGAGTCTTTCGTGATTTTCTGGATCAGTTTGTTGTGGTTTTCATCGATGATATCTTGATTTATTCTCACAGTGTGGAAGAGCATATCCAGCACTTGAGGATTGTGTTGCAGATTCTTCGCGAGAAGCAATTGTATGCTAAGCTGAGTAAGTGCGAGTT
Source organism: Primulina eburnea (assembly GCF_022965805.1). NCBI lineage: Eukaryota > Viridiplantae > Streptophyta > Magnoliopsida > Lamiales > Gesneriaceae > Primulina > Primulina eburnea. The sequence goes on along the minus strand of NC_133104.1, from coordinate 21,701,768 downwards.
CTGGATTGATCGTGTAGTATTCCTTGGTCATGTGATTTCCAAGGAAGGAATTTCTGTGGATCCCAGCAAGATTGAGGCAGTGCTGAATTGGTCACGTCCTACGACGGTGGCTGAGATCCGTAGTTTCCTAGGTATGGCAGGGTATTATCGTCGCTTCATTGTGAATTTCTCTCAGGTAGCTAGACCATTGACGCAACTTACTCGGAAGGATGTTCCATTTGAGTGGTCATCTGAGTGCGAAGATAGTTTCAGAGAGCTTCGTCGACTTCTGACTTCTGCACCTGTTTTGGCGTTACCATCAGGATCTGATGGTTTCAGTGTTTACACCGATGCCTCTTTTCAAGGCTTAGGGTGTGTGTTGACGCAGAATGATCATGTGATCGCTTACGCATCCAGGCAGTTAAAACCTCACGAGGAGAAGTACCCTATTCATGATCTAGAATTAGCTGCTATTGTGTTTGCGCTAAAAATCTGGCGTCATTATTTGTACGGGGTTAAGTTTGAAATTTTTACTGATCATAAGAGTCTGAAATATCTGTTCACTCAGGCTGAGTTGAACATGAGACAACGTCGTTGGATGGATCTACTTAAAGATTATGACTGCGAGATCAAGTACCATCCAGGCTCTGCGAATCTCACAGCCGATGCTCTTAGTCGCAAGGTGAGAGCCTCTGCACTTCAGACCAGTGCTATGATTAGTACTATCCAGGATTGTTGTTCGTTGGGATTTAATTTCAAACATCGGAAAGGTATGGAGAGCATTCGTGTTGCTACCATTTTATCTGAGCCAATTTTGTTCGCTCGGATTCGAAATGCTCAGATGTCTGATCTCAAGACTCAGAGATTAGCTCGGTTGGCTGGTGGAGATAGTAATTTCCATTATCAGTCTAATGGTCTTCTGTGTTTGTCTAATCGGGTTGTAGTACCAGAGGATGATACTTTGAGGGAAGAGATCTTATCTCAGGCCCATCGAAGCAAGTTGAGTGTTCATCCGGGAAGCAATAAGATGTATAAAGATTTGAGGACACGATTTTGGTGGAAAGGGATGAAGCGCAGCGTTTATCAGTTTGTTTCCAAGTGTCTTGTTTGTCAGCAGGTTAAGGCAGAGCACCGTCGACCGGGAGGATTATTGCTGAACTTACCTATTCCTGAATGGAAGTGGGAGCATATCGCGATGGACTTCATTACTCACTTACCATTGTCTTCGAGGAATAGTGATGCTATTTGGGTAGTGGTGGATCGACTCACCAAGTCTGCTCATTTTCTGCCATATAACCGTGATTTCACTTTCGATCGTATGGCTCGCTTGTATATTCAAGAGATTTTACGTCTGCATGGAGTGCCAGTCAGTATTGTCAGTGACAGAGATCCTCGTTTTACCTCACGATTTTGGGGTAGTTTCCAGGCGGTATTGGGTACGTCCCTAAGTTTAAGTACAGCTTATCATCCAGAGACCGACGGTCAGACGGAGAGGACTATCCGTACACTTGAGGATATGATGCGGGCTTGTGTGATGGATTTCGGAACCGCTTGGCAGGATCATTTGCCTTTGATTGAGTTCGCGTACAACAACAGCTATCATCGTAGTATTGGTATGGCACCATTTGAGGCGTTGTATGGGCGACGTTGTCGTACTCCATTATTTTGGGATGAAGTTGGGGAACGACATGTTGAGGGACCGGAGTTAGTCCAGCAGGCTATTGATAAGGTTGCAATAATCAAGAAGCGGATTAAGATCGCTCAGGATCGACAGGCTAGTTATGCGAACACCAAGCGGCGACCTCTTTATTTTCAGCCAGGTGAGAAAGTGTTTCTCCGAGTTTCGCCTTTTCGCAGGATTTTGAGATTTGGTCTCAAGGGTAAGCTGTCTCCGAGATTTATTGGTCCATTTGAAATATTGGAAAGCGTGGGAGATTTGGCTTACAGACTTGCATTGCCGCCATACCTATCAAGTATTCATGATGTATTCCACGTATCTTTGTTGAGACGATACGTAGCAGATGAGTCTCACATCTTGCATCCCTCTGAAGTTCAACTAAATTCGGATTTGTCTTACGTGGAACGACCAGTGCGGATTCTCGATCGCAAAGACAAGGTATTGCGGAATAAGATCATTCCTCTTGTCTTAGTTCAGTGGCAGCGCAGAGGCACTGAAGAAGCCACTTGGGAGCTAGAGAGTCGTATGCGTTCGGAGCATCCAGAGCTCTTTTGAGTTGTACTGTAGTTGTACTATGGATGTGTGTGTGTGTTTTCCGTTGTAATCCAAAGATCAGTTGTGTTCAACAACAATTGAGATATAATAACAATGTTGTTACTCCTTTTTGTTCATCCTATAAACCTGATTTCGAGGACGAAATCTTTTTAAGGGGGGGAGAATGTAGTATCCCGATTCCTAATTTGAGTTAATTATTGGATTAATTATTTTTCGGTGGGATCGGAAGGACCGAACCGGGTTCGGATCGTCCGATCATGGTTCGGATCGTCCGAGCCAGATGTCGGATCGTCCGAGCCAGGTGGCTGGACCCGTGGCAGACATGCAGAATTCGGATCGTCCGAGCAAGGGTTCGGATCGTCTGAGACAGGTGGCTGGACACGTAGAACGCATGCAAGGTTCGGATCGTCCGAAGTGGGTTCGGATCGTCCGAAGTGTACCGGATCGGAGCTTCCGAAGTGGATCGGATCGTCCGAACATTGGCTATAAATAGAGGCGCGAGGCTTCATTTCTTACTCGCCATTTCAGAGCGTTCCAGAGCGTTTTAGTCGTTTCTGAGAGGTTTCTAGTCTTTCCCGAGGTTCAGGCACTAGCAGGGAGCTACTGGCTTTGTAGCGGAGCTGTGCTCTAGTTGGGAGCTAGCGGCATCAGCGGGCTAGCGACGGACGAAGGTTTGGAATTGTATCATTATTATTTCAGGATTATCTAGTTAAGTCTGGTAGATAAGTTTTAGTGATGGTTTTCACTTGATGAATAGGCTTGGAATAGACCTGTTTGTCTGGTTTTCCAGTGGATTAGGATTGCAGTGATAGAGGTACGAAAGTACTATCCGAGATATCCTGGTCGAGTATACATCCTTATATGTGTTGCATGATTATGTGGTGCATTGATATATGTCATATGATGCATGCTATTATGTCACGTTTTATGATGCATGTTGCATTTCATGTTGAGCCGTATCTCCTTCGAGATAGCCTTTACTGTTGAGCTGTATCTCTTTCGAGATAAGCTATATCTTGTGGGGCCGCTCAGCCCTGTCTTGTCTTGTGGACGCATGGACACCGAGAGTACACAGTGGCCGACGGGTCGGGAGGGCTTCGGTGATCCGGGACATTTTTGGTCCACGTCTGTTCTTGTAGTGGATGCAGTGACCCAGAGGAGTACCGCGCGGCACTATCCACTTGGCGCCTCTAGACTGAGCATTTTGAGATCCTTTGTTACTCCTGTTTCTTGACTACCCTGGTATCATATCATAGCATGTGCATTTCATATAGGCTTGTATACTCATGCTTTTGTACTGGGCGTTCTTATCGCTCATGTCCTCGGTTTTGTTTATCTTGAACCCCCCATTCCCACGGGGCAGGCCTCAGGTTGGACAGCTCAGGAGGAGGAGGAGGAGGACGTTGAGTAGCTGGTTGGTTTAGTTCTTCGGTATCTTTTTGATTCGATATGGTTGTACCGTATATTTCATTTTTTTGTTGAGTTGTCCTGGATTTTCGATTGGGTTGTATAACTATCTTTTGGTGACAGTTTTCCGCCTTTATTTCTGATTGTTTTTAATTAAGTTAATCGCATGCTTAGTTCTTGATTAGTAGGTGATTCTGGAACGGGTCACTACACCCACGACTAGTTGTATCAATGAACCATTGAGGGCCACACAAGTGCTAGCTTTCTAGATCCCGTTGAGAAGTAAAATTATTTCAATGTGTTGAACGGCTTATAAAGGAGTTTATAAGCGTAAGGAAAATTGGAAGTATGACTTCTATAAAGGAGAAACTAGTTCAATGTGTTGAACGACTTATAAATGAGTTTATAAGTGTAAGGAAAAATAGAAGTATGAACGACTTCCATAAATTTTAATTTATGGAAGTGTTCCTAAATTAAAATTTGGCCAAGTGAATAATGTATTTGAAAATTGTGATTTTCATAAACATTATTATGGACTAAATTAAATTAATTCAAGTGTTGAATTAATTAAACACTAGTGGACCTAGTAGAGTCCAAATAATTAAATTAATTCAAGTGTTGAATTAATTAAATTATATTGAGTCTTGTAGAGCTCAATTTAAATTAATTATTTAACTAGTGGGACTTGGGTAAATTCAAGTAATGTTTAATTAGTCTCAAATATGTTTGAGATAATTAAATTTAGTCCATGGTTTTTAATTTGTTAAAAACCATATAATATATGCATGCATGGGAGGTGAAGGGTTGGAGACAACTTTTGCAACTATCAAGGCTTGGCATGCTACTTTTGTCTCTACTTTTTGCAAGACCAAGACAAGTCTCCCTTCCCTCATTTTCAAGATGCAATGGCAGAAAATTCTTCACTCTTTTCTCTCCAAAAATTTTTCTCCATTTTCTTCTTCAAGTGTTGAGGAATGAAAAATACTTCTCTTTGATAAATGCTCTAATTTTTCTAGTGCAAAATTAGAGTGGTTCTAGCTAGTTGGTGGTGGGCTTAATATTTGAGCAAGGTGGGCTCAAAGGAAGCTTGAAGATTGTCTTGCCATTGAAGAGCTTAGTTGTATATCAACTAAGTTGGAGCCATCATCAATCTTTTAAGATTGATAGGTATATTTCTAAACACACTATGAATGTCATTTTTTGTGTTTATTGTATTTGCTACACAAAGAACATGGTGGCCGAAATATTGTATGTAAAATTCGATTTTTTGAACTTCCGTTGCACTTCCGGTCACCGTAACAGATCCCCTTTCAAGTGGTATCAGAGCTATGGTTACGATTTTGTGTAGCAACTACAAGATATTATATTGAAATTGATTTCTAACCGCATGAGGATGAAATTTTGCAACAAAATTCATGGTTTGATGGAGCTTATTTCGGGCAGCATGTTGCTGCCCGTTTCGGGTAGCCCGGGCAGCCCGAGGGGCTGGCCATTTCGGGCAGCTAGGGCAGCCCGAGGGGCTGCCTGAACAGCCCTATCAATTTAATAAAAATAAATAAAAAATTTTGTGGCCGGAATCCGGCGACGGAGCTCCGGCGACGGCGATGACGACTAGGGTTTTCCAAAAGTGTTTTGGATTATCAAAGTGTAATGGGCCTTGAGTTTATGGGCCTTGAGTTGTTGGGCCATTGGATGGCTAACATATTTGTGAATTTTAAATGAGCCAAAACGTTTTTGGTGATAAATGAATTTTTGGGCCCTTAAGTTTAAAATTACAAAAGTTGCAAATATTTTCTAATGAAATAAATATTTTAAGTTGGAATTTAAATATTTATAGTAAATGGTGATTTACAAGAAATTCGGTTATAAATAAATTAATTTGAAAGTAGACAAAGGTGTTTGTATACTTTGTTAATTTAGTTTATGATCGTGGCGGTTAGTGATTGGATCAAGATATATAATATTGGATCAATTAATTATTGTGATAATTAATTGATGGTGTATGATATGTGATATTATGCATGAAGGATGATCAAAAGCCCAAGCCCAATTTGCTAGGTGTATGCTAGGATATTTTGTGTTGAATGATTGTAATAATTATCAATTTATAAAGTGGGCTTGGTTTATGGCCCGTTCTCACCCCATGAGATGTATTCCTATTTGCCATGGATATTTATTTGTAAATATTAGTATAGTGGATGATCAAGATTGGAAGATGGTGGCCATGATGATTATGAAGATCGAAGACATGTAAATATTGGAAGCTTATGTAATAGTTGCATTTGCATCCCGTGCATTTCCCTAGGATTGGACCTAGGCCCGTGTTTAGCTCACACGGTCCGTTAGTTTTGGGGCGATTGATCATCCTTGTTTGTTTACTGTTTATAATATATGCATGATATGTTATAAATAATGAGTATGTGCGTTATTATTATGATAATAACAAAGTTGCATGAATCCGGCAAACATACGATCAAACATGGCGAGCTTTTAAATAAAATTAAATGATGAGACCTTTCAAAATTAAAAACCCTCGTTTTGAATTAAATTCAAAATTAATAACAAGCCCGAAAAGGGGAATTATAAATTTGTTTATAATTTCCATGTCTTCCATCGACAAATGGGTGCATGACGAATCGCTACCCATACTCGGGGCTCGGCTCATATTATTGGGAGGGCACTTAGTACCGGAAAGCTGTGACATCCATTTGACATTGTGATGTGAACTACGTGGAACTCTCATGACTTCGGCTCAGATAATTGAGGGAACTCATGGCGACCATCCGTTAAGGTTCAACATCGATGGGTAAGGCTTGACACGTAAAGATGAACGACGTCAATATTGGGTCCTAATCAAACGTGAGACAAAAGTTTACGTTCAGGGTTGCATTGTGATGTAATTGGAAACTACCTTTTAGGAATTGTGATTGGCTGATATTATTCGGGATCATAATTCTCTAATTGGACCTTACGTACCTACTGAGGAAAGGAGTTTCCCGTTTTCACTAGAGGGTAGTGAAAGATGTCAAAACAGTGGGAGCACATATTTATGAAGTAAAAGTCCAAATTTCATATCTTACTAAATATTTTAAAATAGTCATCAACATTTATCTGTTTTTTACTTTTCAGTACAAATTGACAATGTCATCGATTCGCAATCCGATATCCGTAATACTCGACAAACACATATTAACTGGACCTAATTACCTTACTTGGCTACGAAACCTGAAAATCGTCTTGAATTCGGAAAGGGTAAGCATATACACTGACTGAGTCGCCCCCTGTTGAGGCTCCGACTGACTGCACTCCTGAGGAATTGCAGGCTTACAAGGAATGGTGTGACCATGACTTGATAGCCAGGTGTTATATGCTGACTTCTATGAATGATGAGCTGCAGAGGCGTTTTGAGGGTGCAAAGAATGCTGCTGACATTCATTTGCACCTCAAGGAGCTCTTTGGTGAGCAGACTCGGCCTCTTAGGCATGCTACCGTCAAGGAGCTGATCACTTTGCGCATGCGAGATGGGGCCTTGGTCCATGAGCATGGCCTAAAGATGATCGGGCTCGTGTACAAGCTCTTTGGCATGGATCTGATCTTGCCTTCAGAGTTGACCACCGACGTGTTGCTCTTATCGCTGCCTAGCTCATTTGATACTTTTGTGGTGAACTTCAACATGAACAAGATGGAGCCGACCCTTGAGGAGTTGGTGAATATGCTTGTTACGTTTGAATCAACCATCAAGAAAGAGAAGTTGGTTCTTTATGTGGGTTCTTCATCTGGTACGAAGATTGATCCACATGGGAAAAGAAAGAAGAGTTCTTTCCAACGTCCCAAGAAGAACGTGCCCTTGATGAGGCAATCTCCGAATCCCGTTATGGCAGCCACACCAGTTAAGGCTGACAAGACTAGTGATGTTTGTCATCACTGCAAGAAGCCTGGACATTGGAAGCGAAATTGCAAGGAATATCTTGCCCAGAAAAGTTCTGGAAACGGTATGTTCTAAATTGAAGTAAACATTTCAATTAACTCTACTTCTTGGGTATTGGATACCGGATGTGGATTACATCTCTGTAATGTGTTATAGGTGATGGGAAGAAGTAGAAAACTTAGGGAAGGTGTGACCTTCTTGAGGATGGGCAATGGAGCAAGAGTTGCTGCCAAGACCTTAAGAAATGTTTACTTGAACAATGATTTTAAGTTAATTTTTAAGAGATGTTTTGTTTGTACCTTTTTTGGTGAAAAACATTATTTCCATTTCTATTGTGATAAAGATGGATATTCTTGTCTATTTAGCAAAGGTGTTTGCAACATTTACAAGAATGAATGTTTAATTGGTACTTGAGAACTTGAAAACGATCTCTATAACTTAAAATTAAAAGATATTCCACTAAATGTCCATTCAAAGGCATACACCATATGAGATATGGATGGGTAAGCCTCCCAAATATTCTTGTCTTAGAATATGGGGGTGCCCTGCTTATGAAGCAGGTAGTGGGAGATAAATTGGATAGTCGATCCATTTTATGCTACTTTGTGGGATATCCAATGAATTCGATTGGATACTACTTCTATCATCCCCAAGAAACAAAAGTGTTTGTTTCTAGGAATGCAACCTTTTTGGAAAAAGAATTTCTATTGGATAGAAAAGGCGAGATGATAGAACTCGAAGAGGTTTGAGAGACACCCACAATTATAGAACCCACACTAGAAAAGTCAAGAGAGGAGATACAAGCTCCTAATAGATCCGAGAAAGTCTCGAGACCACCTATAAGGTATGGTCAGCTTCTTGAAGAGGGCCATGATGAGCCTAACCATGGATGTGATCCAAGGACCTTCAAGGAAGCGTTATCTGATGCCGATTCATCCAAATGGCTTGAAGCTATGGAATCTGAGATGAATTCCATGCATTCAAACCAAGTGTGGGATCTTATAGATTCACCTGAGGGAACGGTTCCCATAGGGACTTGGGGCGGATGGGAAGGTATTGACCTTCAAGGCGCGATTGGTGGCAAAAGGATATACTCAAATACAAGGAGTTGACTTTGAGGAAACCTTTTGACCAGTTGCAATGTTCAAGTCTATAAGGATATTGCTAGCCATATCTGCATGGTATGACTATGAGATATGGCAGATGGATGTTAAGACAGCCTTTCTTAATGTGGATATTAAGGAAGAGATTTACATGTCTCAACCTGAAGGGTTTACATCTATTGGAAGTGAGCATATGGTATGAAAACTTCATAGATCTATTTATGGTCTAAAGCAGGCATCTAGGAGTTGGAACCTTAGATTCGCTAGTACAATCAAAGAGTTTGATTTACTAAGAATCCTGAGGAACCCTATGTGTATAAGAAGGTCAGTGGGAGTGTTGTGACATTCCTGGTGCTTTATGTTGATGACATTCTACTCATTGGGAATGATGTAGGAATGTTGCAATCAACTAAGATATGGTTAGCGAGTAAGTTCTCGATGCAGGACTTGGGTGAAGCTTCTTTTGTATTGGGATACAGATCTATAGAGATAGATCGAAAAGATTGCTTGGTCTCACCCAGTCCACATACATTGATACCATCGTGAAGCGGTCCTCGATGGATAAGTCCAAGAGAGGACATCTACCAATGTGTCATGGCGTGTCCCTATCCCAGTCTGTCTTTCAAGACTGGTGCAGAGATAGCGGCGATGACAAAGCATTCCTTATGCATCTGCGATTGGTAGCATCATGTATGGGATGATATCTACACGTCCTGACGTGGCTTCCGCACTAAGTGTAGTGAGTAGATATCAATCGAACCCCGGTCTTCCACATTGGAAAGCTGTGAAAGACATCCTCAAGTAGTTGAGAAGGACCAATAAATTGTTCTTGGTCTATGGGGTGGAGAACTAAAATTGGAAGGCTATACCGACTCTAGCTTCCAAAGCGATATCGATGACTCGAATTCAACCTCTGGTTTTGTATTCATGCTCAATGGTGATGCTGTCTCTTGGAAGAGTTCCAAGCAAGACAATACTGCGGATTCCAGCACAGAGGCCGAATACATTGCTGCATCAGATGCAGCAAGGGAGGCTGTTTGGATAAGGAATTTCGTCTAAGAGTTGGACGTCATTCCTAATGGAGTTGCTCCTATCCCGGTGTTGTGTGACAACACGGGAGCTTTAGCTCAAGCAAAGGAGCCAAGGTCTCATCAGAAGTCCAAACATGTATTGAGAAAGTACCACATCCTCGGAGAGATTGTAGAAAGAGGAAGAAGTGTCTTTTGACATAGTCGGCTCCGCAGAAAAAGTTACTGATCCACTAGCTAAGCCTTTACCTGGACCATTATTCGAGATGCATCGCGAATCATTGGGTTTGAAGCATACGGGTAGTTGGCTCTAGTGCAAGTGGGAGATTGTTGGAGTTGGTGCCCGTCGAGCCAAGTGTTGGCCGAGTGTTCACAATGAAACTCTATGTATAAGCAATCTTTATTTTAGTAATATTTGAAATTATTATTTTGGCACATCTTTATCTGTATACCCATGCTAGTTTCATAGATAAAACCCTTGAATATACAAATAGTAGAAAGAATATGAGATGCTCATATGATGAGTATCATGAAACTCATATTTTTAATACTGTATATTCTAAATGGTTCCTAGTCGATTCAGCCGCCACTAAGAAGGATATAGGCCGCTCGAGTTAGAGACTAGTATCTGCGATGTGAGTACCATGTTTCATTGGTAGGGGACATTGTGATGTCCGAGCATGCAGATAGGTGCTCCTGGTAGAGTGCACTGAACAACCCTCCATTAAAGGACTTTCCAAGTGGTTCTCACTTATCGAGTGGAAACGTCCTAGTTTATGGTTGTACACCATTAGTCCTTATGACTTGGGACAACATTGAGACTCTATGTGCTAGCATTTCACTTTGACTTGTTTACCGACTCTTATGGGGTCATCAGGTGGCAAGGTTGGGTGTCATGTCGAAACATATAGGAGTCGATGCATTGTAGTCGTGGATTCACCGCTTACCTTCGGGTATGGATTTCCTATGTGTTATCATGTGTATGTAGGTTGTAATCTCTGGCCAGAATATGGTGGTAATTATGAAAGGGGTTTCATAGATTACACCATCGATGCAACTACGACATGACACATAGTATTGATTCATTGACAACTCTCGATAAACCAATGGTTGTCGAATCGGTCGGGATATATGAGTTGAAGGGACCGTACTGTACGCTAACCATAATTGAATGGTTCTTGCAGGCACTATCATTTGATACCTAGGGAATCATGTAAGCGATGTTGCTAGTTGTTTAACATGGTTGGTTGGGTACTATCAGACTTGAGTTCTGACGTTCTTGTTATCAAGGGGTTGATAAGTAAGAATGGAGCAATTGGGGTATGCTCATATAAGGATATGTTTAGTCCGAATCACATGGAGATGTGAACCCACGGCTAGTTGTATCAATGAACCATTGAGGGCCACACAAGTGCTAGCTTTCTAGATCCCGTTGAGAAGTAAAATTAGTTCAATGTGTTGAACGGCTTATAAAAGAGTTTATAAGCGTAAGGAAAATTAGAAGTATGACTTCTATAAAGGAGAAACTAGTTCAATGTGTTCAACGACTTATAAATGAGTTTATATGTGTAAGGAAAAATAGAAGTATGACTTCTATGAGAGAAATGTAAATTTTAATTTATGGAAGTGTTCCTAAATTAAAATTTGGCCAAGTGAATAATGTATTTGAAAATTGTGATTTTCATAAACATTATTATGGACTAAATTAAATTAATTCAAGTGTTGAATTAATTAAACACTAGTGGACCTAGTAGAGTACAAATAATTAAATTAATTCAAGTGTTGAATTAATTAAATTATATTGAGTCTTGTAGAGCTCAATTTAAATTAATTATTTAACTAGTGGGACTTGGGTAAATTCAAGTAATGTTTAATTAGTCTCAAATATGTTTGAGATAATTAAATTTAGTCCATGGTTTTTAATTTCTTAAAAACCAAATAATATATGCATGCATGGGAGGTGAAGGGTTGGAGACAACTTTTGCAACTATCAAGGCTTGGCATGCTACTTTTGTCTCTACTTTTTGCAAGACCAAGACAAGTCTCCCTTCCCTCATTTTCAAGATGCAATGGCCGAAAATTCTTCACTCTTTTGTCTCCAAAAATTTTTCTCCATTTTCTTCTTCAAGTGTTGAGGAATGAAAAATACTTCTCTTTGAAAAATGCTCTAATTTTTCTAGTTCAAAATTAGAGTGGTTCTAGCTAGTTGGTGGTGGGCTTAATATTTGAGCAAGTTGGGCTCAAAGGAAGCTTGAAGATTGTCTTGCCATTGAAGAGCTTAGTTGTATATCAACTAAGTTGGAGCCATCATCAATCTTTTAAGATTGATAGGTACATTTCTAAACACACTATGAATGTCATTTTTTGTGTTTATTGTATTTGCTACACAAAGAACATGGTGGCCGAAATATTGTATGTAAAATTCGATTTTTTGATCTTCCGTTGCGCTTCCGGTCACCGTAACCGATCCCCTTTCACACGGACCCCGTGCCCAGGTCCGGCCCTGGGTCCATGTAGGCTCGGTAAAATGTGTGCGAAGGAAAAGGGAAGGCACGGACCCCGTGCTAAGGTCCGGGTAAGGGTCCGTGTACTCACTGTAATGGCGCACCAAGGAAAAAGCGAAGACACGGACCCCGTGCCAGGGTCCGTGCTCGGGTCCGTGTACCTGCGGGACAAGCAAAGTTACGAAAATTATGTACATGTTTTGTTTAACGCTCTCGACTCGATTGTATAGACCATGAACCAACACCACGAGACCATCTTAGGCTACTATATTATTGAATCAAGCCTATACGATTGTCCCATCACAACCACATATCACAAATAGCTCATCAAACTCATGAACAAAACCTTTGAAAAAAAATGGTTTACACGGCTACTCGTTCTCCCAAGGGCCCAACGACATGAAACAACACATCAATAGCCATCCCAACAACCTGCTAAACATACCTAGACGCAGCAACGGTCACCCATCGATCCCAAACGAAGCCTGCAATAAATAAACTTCAAGAACGCATCAACATCATATTTTTCTGAAAAATGCAGTTTGAGCAGTCCCACGAAAAACGCCATAACTCACTCAATTTTTGTCCAAAAATTTCGAATTTTATATCAAATAGAAGTATCGAAAAATTCTACATTTTTCGCATTAAAAGTTTTCCCAAAATGTAATATCCCGACCTTTTTGTCATGTTATAGTTTATAGTGTTATTTATGATTTATGGTGATAAGATATGGTTTTAAATATTATAATGGTTATGGTGGAAATGATTATTGGTTATGGATATTGTGATGGTTGTAAATATGTTTATTGGAATGATTGTTATATGGTTATTGTTTATGGTTATTGTTTTGGAATCATGTTCATAGTTGGTGATGATTATGGAAATGGATGGGTAGAATAGAAAGTTGATCTTAAGCCAAATAGGAAATTGAAGTGCAGAAACGGTATGAAAAATGTGGCAGTAGTTGTGGTTTTTAGCATAATGTTTTGTATATTGATCCAACTGATGTTAGGCCACTTTCATTGAAAAGATAAGATATAAGGCTATAACTTTCATGTTTTGAGTTTGGTTCAAATCATTAGGGAAGACGAGCCAAAAGTGGCCCGAAGTGTGTCGTGTGTTTCGTGGTTCCTGCACTGACACATGTTGGGAGAATGAGCATAACCTTTTACTCAGACCTCCAAATGACCTGAAATTTGGGGAGCCTAAAGAAAACACATAGGGCTACAACTTTCATGTTTACCTTTTGTGCGAATTCGGAAGCTAAAAATAAGTTTTCGGCAAAATGTGGCGCGCATAAGCGCCATAACTCAAGCATATGTGCCGGGTGGACAGAAAGGTCCGCGCATATGCACCCCAAAAGTCGCGCATATACGCCCGGCATCCTGTATAAAAAAAATAAAACATGTTTTTATGGATTGGAAGGCTTTTATACCCATTTCTAGATACTTCTCCACACTTCTCTCCTTTTCCCTTCCTCTCCATCGGTTCTAAGCTTCCTTCCCTTAAAATTTTCTCTCCAACATTTCTTTACTTCAAGTCAAGGATTTAAGTAAATTTCTTAGCTTCATTCACTAAGTTTCCAAGTTTCAAGGTAAGAATTCTATATTCTTAGAATTGGAAGGGTTTGAAGTGATGAAGGGTTAAGTTGAATTGTTGAATTCTTGGATTAATGTTGATGATTGTTGGTTATTATTGTGTTTATTGTTGTAGGAAGCATTCAAGATCATCATAACCATCATTTGCTTGTGGGTTGTAAGTAGAAGCTTTTTCTTCTAACGCTCACATGATATATATGTATATAAGCCATGTTTATTGATGTCTAGCTACTTCCATTGTTAGATTATTGATGTATGTATTGTTATTTGTTCATTGAGCCAAGAATATCATTGAATTCATTGATAATGAGCTAGTACTCTATTGTTGCTTACCAAGTGTTTGCTAAAATGTCCCAATGAAGTTTCCTATGATTAAAGCCAAGGAATGATAGTAATTCATGCATGTCATTGGCCAATCACATGATTATGAGTTTCTCTCACAGTTTCGATATATTTATATATCAAAGATATACTATCCACAGGTCACAGGTCACAGAACTATCATTTCCTTTCCTTTAATTCATGCCATGTTATACCATCTATATTGCCTTGTATGTATTGTTCATTGAAGATGATATTGTTCGATTTTCATTGCCATTTCCATAGCCATGTTTCAAGCCAAGCCATGTATATGTATTTGTTATGTATAGCTTTTTGTTTACTGAGTTTTATCTCATTCCAGTTAATATCATGTGATGCAGGTGACAAAAAGAATTGAAGCGGATCGTCCAAGGGGAAGAAGTCAAATAAAAACCAATGGGAAAGACTTTTGATCATGTCACTTTTATTCTATTTTGGGTGAACATGAGAATTTTAAATATTGTCATATTTTGTAAAATGAATTATGGGGTAAAACTTATGTTAGTTTGTGGATTTCTTTTGGGATACTACAAAAGTTAATGTTTATGTTAAATAATTTTTGAAAATGCTTTTGATGTAAATGGTTTATTGTTCTTTCCCGTGTAATTTTAAATGCTTCTGCGTATGTTTTTCTTTTTAAATTTCAATGTCATGAGAGGGGGTTGTTTCACAAAATCTTGACCGAAAATTCGCAGTTTTAATAAGAACAGTAAAACGTGATTTAGATCTAAAACTTTTCCTTCAAAATCGATCCAAACAAACAACCGCTCAAACTCTGAACAATATACATGAATTTTCACACGTAAAACAATGCAACACATAATATGACATGATCGAGGCAGCAGAAGAGAGATTATACATGCCTTTAAATCGTAAACGTTACCGAACCGGCGATACCGAAGCGGAGATGGAAGCGAGGTTGATCCGGGACGACCGTGGCGCTAAAATCCTTGAAGAATTCAAACGAAAATTGTTGGAATAATATCAGAGGAGGGGCGGCTGCACTAGAGTAGGAAGAACCCTAGGTTTTAGCTTCTAAAAAAATAAAAGCTAGAATGAATTGTTTGTGTGTGTGTGGTGGCCGATAATTAGTGTGTGAAAAAGGTGTGTGTGCGTGAGTCTAGTACTTACGGAAATAGATTTTTGCTTAATCAATCAATTTATGATTAAAGAGTGGTTTATTTAAATTATTAGGTATAAAAATAATACTAATCCCCTTACTTTAACTCCAAATAATTTTCAATGAAATAATCATTTTAGAAACTTAAAATTCCTCACTACTTAAACTTAAAATAAACTCCTCAATTAAAGTAACACACCCAAAATGCTAATTTTAAAAGTTTTAAACTCTTAAAATTACTAACTAAATGATTTAGGCTTAAAATGCTGAAACTTAATAAATTAATTTAAAACGCCCCAAATTCAACTTAAAAATAAAATTCCACATTTTAAATTTCCAAAACCGTCGCCGGTCTTTTCCTCAATCCCGCCTCGAATGATCTCCTGAAACATGAAACTCGAAAGACATTTTAACGTGCATCACAATAAACATGATTAATTTAATATAATACATTTAAATAAATTATGCATGGCTAAGAAAATCATTTTAAATTAAATAACTAATTTAACAAATAAATAATGCATGGGTTTTACGTTTACAAATTTGGGCTCTACAGTTCCTCCCCCACTTATAAAAATTTCGTCCTCGAAATTAAGTCTCACCGAACAACTCCAGGTAGCTAAGTCTCATATCTGCCTCTGACTCCCAAGTGGCCTATTCCACTGATTGGTTTAGCCACCGAACTTTGACTAGCTTAGTCACTTTGTTCTGGAGCCAACGCTCTTGCTTTTCTAGGATTTGGACTGGTTTTTCCTCATAAGAAAAGTCTTGAGCAAACTGCAACGGCTCATAACTCAGAATGTGAGAAGGATTAGCCAGATATTTCCTCATCATCGAGACATGGAACACATTGTGTACCCCGGCCCGATTTGGCGGAAGGGCAACACGATAGGCTAGTGTCCCAACTCTGTCCAAAATTTCAAACGGTCCAATGAACCTCGGGCTCAACTTGCCTCTTTTCCCGAATCTCATCACCCCCTTCATAGGTGATATCTTGACGAAAACGTGATCACCAACGGTAAATTCGAGATCTCTCCTCCTCTTATCAGCATAACTCTTCTGACGACTCTGGGCGGTCTTCATTCTATCACGAATCTTGACCACCACGTCTGCAGTATGCTGAACTATTTCTGGTCCAAGTTCCGCTCTTTCTTTGACCTCGTCACAATGAACTGGTGATATGCACTTTCTTCCATATAAGGCCTCGTAAGGAGCCATACCTATTGATGATTGGAAGCTGTTGTTGTAAGTAAATTCCACCAGAGGTATCTTAGACTCCCAAGTTACCAGAAAATCAATCATACACGCTCGCAACAAGTCCTCTAAAATCTGAATCACTTGCTCAGACTGGCCATCTGTCTGCGGGTCAAAAGTTGTACTGAAAAGCAACTTTGTCCCCATGGCTGCATGTAAGCTCTTCCAGAAGGACGATGTGAATCTCGGGTCCCTGTCGGACAAAATTGAAACTGTGAATCCATGCAGACGGACTACCTCCTTGATATTAAAGCTCCGCATAATGCGTCATGGAGAAAGTCGTCTTCACTGGCAAGAATGCGCTGACTTGGTGAGTCGGTCCACTATAACCCAAATAGCATTAAAACCTCTAACTGATCTAGGCAAACCAACCACAAAATCCATAGTAATATTCTCCCATTTCCACTCTGGGATCGGGAGTGGCTTAAGCATCCCTGCTGGCCTCTGATGCTCTGCCTTCACCTGCTGACAAGTGAGGCATTCTGACACAAATCGGCGGATGTCTCTCTTCATCCCTGGCCAACAATACAAAATCTGGAGATCCTTATACATCTTGGTACCTCCTGGATGGATAGAATACGGAGATGCGTGAGCCTCTGTCAAAATATCCTGTCTGATCGATTCACCACTAGGCACCCACATTCTACCTCTGTATCTCACAATCCCATCTGACACTGTATAAAGAACACTGCCCTTGGCCTCATCTTTCAGTCTCCATTTCTGTAGCTGCTCATCTGAAGACTGTCCTGCCCGGATACGGTCTAGCAAATCAGATTTGACTGTCAGATTAGACAGCATAGGAGCTCTGCCCTCACGATAAATCTCTAGACCAAACTTCTGAATCTCAGACTGAAGAGGTCTCTGCACTGACAACAGAGCTATGACTGCAACTTTCCGGCTCAAGACATCTGCCACTATATTAGCTTTCCCCGAATGGTAGCTAATCTCGGAGTCGTAGTCTTTCACTAACTCCAACCACCGTCTCTGCCTCATATTCAGTTCTTTCTGTGTGAAGAAATACTTGAGACTCTTATGATCCTTGAATATCTGGCACTTATCGCCGTACAAGTAGTGTCTCCAAATCTTCAATGCAAAGACGACGGCGGTTAATTCTAAGTCATGCGTCGGATAATTCTTTTCATGCACCCGACCCTGCTGCATCAAGACTGCGCCTAAACCGAGCTTAGATACATCGGTGTATAACACAAATTTCCCTTGCCCTGATGGCATGGCTAACATTGGCGTTAAAATAAGGGCTTGCTTCAATGTATCAAAGCTCTTCTGACATTCATCACTCCACACAAACTTAGCATTCTTTTTGGTCAGTGCCGTGAGTGGCACTGCTATCGATGAAAATCCTTGGATGAACTTAGGTAGTAACCGGCTAAACCCAGAAAACTGCGGATTTTCGATGCATTCTTCGGTTCAACCCAATCCTTAACTGTCGCTACCTTGGTTGGATCCACCTCAATTCCACTGCTAGAAATAATATGACCCAAAAACGCTACCTTCTCCAACCAAAACTCGCACTTACTGAACTTCGCAAACAACTTGCGACCCTGCAAAACCTGCAACACTGTCCTCAAATGCTGGCTATGCTCCTCATGGCTCTTCGAGTAAATGAGAATATCGTCAATAAATACTATGACGAACTGATCAAGGTAAGGCTGAAATACTCGGTTCATTAGGTCCATGAAAATAGCTGGAGCATTCGTCAGTCCAAATGGCATCACTAAGAAATCGTAATGTCCTAATCTAGTTCTGAAGGTTGTCTTAGTTTTACTTTACTATGACCTCGAGTTCTGACTTTTCTCACAATTCCCAATATTAGAAATGGAGGTTCAAACTTATCGTATCTTACCTTCCTTATACTATACCCGTAATGTTCATTGATCTATTACATTAGCATTTATGCAGTTCAATCTAAGAAATCTTAGCACCAAAAGTTACTGATCAACTTCTATCCTTGGTACTACACGCAAAAGTTAAACCTTATCTTAACCCCGTAATAATATTGACCTACGATCCTTGGATCGAGTCTTTACCGTACGACACTAACTTACGTAACTTAGCTGTTTACAAGTACATCCCAAATAAAGATTGCTGCTAATCTTAAATTTCGAGTAACACTAATCCATAAAATCTCAATATATACAATATCGATATTCCGCTTAGATAATAAAACCTTCCTAGCATCAAACACATGCTTAAACTATTTTCTTCCCAATTACATTATAGTTAAGGCCTAAGACACTTAAATCTTCCTCATTCGAACGAATCTCACACTTTGACGTATCCTCAATACTTAATTCTTTCTAACGTATAAAGCTTAATAAGTTTCCCCTATTAATGATGGACTAATTCTAATAAATCAACTTCACTTATAACCCATAGAATTCTAGAATCCTCATATAAAGATTTTGGATTTCTTACTCGATAAAAATCTTAATATTTGACATTGGTAACCTATGTTGAATACAACTAATTCTCTTTTTATTTCACCCAATATCCCCATATGATCACCTATTCCATAAACTTGAAATCAAAACTTACACGACCCAAGTAGTCTTAGATAACCTAATTCCAGAACTCATATCCACTTAATCCTAAGTTTCTTAATGACTTACAAAGATTCCTCAAAACAATGTGCCTGATAGGACCTCTTGCCAAGCCTATCGACCTCAATGTCCCTTTGGTTCTGCCCTACCGCCAAAGCTCTCGACACGACAACTGTATAAGTCATAGGACCAGCACCTCGAACATCACGGCGCAAGATCAGCCGCAACCCATCCATAAAATGCCTCATCTTCCCCCGGGAATCAATTGCCATCAGGGGCAAAAAATGACAACCCCATTTCAAACTTCCTAACGAAGTCTGCCACGCTGCTGTCTCCCTGTCACAGCGACATGAACTCCCTGGTCAGACAAGAGCGTATTTCTTTAGTGAAGTACTCGGAGTAGAAAACCTCCTTGAACCCATTCCACGTCAGTGTTTGTAAGTTCACTAACACTGAAAAGCCTTGCGCCTCCAGTCAACAAAAAGGTGGCACATCTTACTCTGTCAGCATCCTGTAGCTCCATAATTGCAAAGATTACCTCGATGGACTTAATCCATCCTTCCGCTATCATCGGGTCAGTGGTCCCCAAAAATCCTTCGGATTCATCCTCCTAAATCTTTCATAGACTGCCTCCAGTTCTGGCCTCGTCCCTGTGTCTACTACAGTCTAGTTCCCCGCAAACTGTGCGAAGAATTGGGCCATCCCTGCAAGCATCTGAGCCTACATATCTGGGGTGGACGAGGAGAAGTGGCCCTCTCCCCATCCTAGGCTTTCCTATTCTCATCGCCTGCTTCACGCACAATCCTACGTCTGGGAGGCATGCTGTTTTAACAGTTACCCAACACGTAAACCCAACATACATGTACATAATACCAATATAATAAGATGCACGTAGTTTGAACTTAAAACATGAACATGCTGAAATCATGACTTAATGCTGACTACATAACATTTCAAAAATTTAAAGCTTACAGACTTGAGGTGTGACTTCGTGAGCTTCTTGCGACTGACAGTAGGCATAACCCTTTACAAGAACACGGCTCTGATACCAACTGTAGCTTTCCGTACTTTTACCGTTCAAAATTTGCGGAAAAATTTAAAATTTTCTTAAACGTAACATAACCTTCAAAGTTTTCCATAAAATATCTCAACCAAGTCCTCCATAAGACATGGTTGCTCAAAATAACTTCAATAAAATTTGCTCACAAAAGGTTTGCTCAAAGTGTTTCCCAACATGAAATCAGAGTAAATTAACATTTGCATAAAAACATAAACATTGCGGTCCTCGGGTTAGCCTCCCGCTCAGTCCAAGCCTGCCCCTTGGTCGCCACCTCCTGTCTCCTCATCAACATACTCACCTGCATCGATCAAGTCTAATGAGTCTAAAGACTCAACACGTATAAACTTGGAAATAGCAAGTACTACATAATAAAACCGCAAGCAACTTTAAAAATAGAACATACGTACTTGAACTTGAATTTTAACATGCTTGAAACTTGAACATCGTGAGCTTAACTTAGACGTGCCATCAACATGAGCTTTTCTTAAACATTCTCGTAACATAAACTTGAGCGTATAAAGCATAATTTTTTGCGTAGAGGCATGTTTCAAATGAAGTGACCCATAACATAATAAGGCCTGATCACACCACAGTACTGGGCTGACAGGGACGTATCCACTGTCGAATACATAAGATCCCCGTTCATATTTAACGGGTGGATTGGTCCCTGTTCATAAGTTTAATGCTTTCCAATCCTGATTTGAACCCGTTCATAAGTTTAACGAGCGTAGAGGTCTTCGGCCACGTTCATCGACTTCCAAACCCATTCATACATTTGGTCACAAAGCAATTAACATACCTCAAAACTTTAAAAATGTTTTCTTTTGCACGTCATCATACTTACTTGGCGTTGAGGGATTCGTTGGATCTCGTTTGGGGTCGTCGCTGCTGCACATACTAACATGAAACTGTATACTAAATTTGCATAGCTTAGACGTATCAATCCTACTTACTTACAAGTTCATTCAATTCCTTAGGACGTTCTAAAATTCCCATGACTCGACCTTTTAAATCATTGTACTAGACCATGACATCAAACCTCAAGGCATACTATAAAATTTTTCCCAAAATATGAAGGACACGGACCCCGTGCCCAGGTACAGCCCCGGGTCCGTGTAGGCTCGGTAAAATGTGTGCGAAGAAAAAGGGAAGGCACGGACTCCGTGCTAAGGTCCGGGTAAGGGTCCGTGTACTCACTGTAATGGCGCACCAAGGGAAAAGCGAAGACACGGACCCCGTGCCAGGGTCCGTGCTCGGGTCCATGTATCTGCGGGACAAGCGAAGTTACGAAAATTCTGTACATGTTTTGTTTAACGATCTCGACTCGATTGTATGGACCATGAACCAACACCACAAGACCAGCTTAGGCTACTATATTATTGACTCAAGCCTATACGATTGTCCAATCAAACCACATATCCCAAATAGCTCATCAAACTCATAAACAAAACATTTGACAGAAAAATGGTTTACACGGCTACTCGTTCTCCCAAGGGCCCAACGACATGAAATGACACATCAATATCCATCCCAACAACCTGCTAAACATACCTAGATGCAGTAACGGTCACCCATCGATCCCCAACAAAGCCTGCAACAAATAAACTTCAATAACGCATCAACATCATCTTTTTCTGAAAAATGCAGTTTGAGCAGTCCCACGAAAAATATCATAACTCACTCAATTTTTGTCCAAAAGTTTCGAATTTTATATCAAATCGAATAGTTATACGTTTCGCGTTAAAAGTTTTCCCAAACTCTTGACCAAAAATTCGCAGTTTTAATAAGAACAGTAAAACGTGATTTATATCTAAAACTTTTCCTTCAAAATCGATCCAAACAAACAACCGCTCAAACTCTGAACAATATATATGAATTTTCACACGTAAAACAATGCAACACATAATATGAAATGATCGACGCAACAAAAGAGAGATTATATGTGCCTTTAAATCGTAAAGGTTACCGAACCGGCGATACCGAAGCGGAGATGGAAGCGAGGTCGATCCGGGACGACCGTGGCGCTAAAATCCTTGAAGAATTCACACAAAAATTGCTGGAATAATATCAGAGGAGGGGCGGCTGTACTAGAGTAGGAAGAACCCTAGGTTTTTTCTTCTAAAAAAATAAAAGCTAGAATGAATTGTTTGTGTGTGTGAGGTGGCCGATAATTAGTGTGTGAAAACAGTGTGTGCGCGTGAGTTTAGTACTTAGGGAAATAGATTTTTTTCTTAATAAATCAATTTAGGATTAAAGAGTGGTTTAATTAAATTATTAGGTATAAAAATAATACTAATCCCCTTACTTTAACTCCAAATAATTTTCAATAAAATAATCATTTTAGAAACTTAAAATTCCTCACTACTTAAACTTAAAATAAACTCCTCAATTAAAGTATCACACCCAAAATGCTAATTTTAAAAGTTTTAAACTCTTAAAATTACTTACTAAATGATTTAGGCTTAAAATGCTGAAACTTAATAAATTAATTTAAAACTCCCCAAACTCAACTTAAAAATAAAATACCACATTTTAAATTACCAAAATCGTCGCCGGTCTTTTCCTCAATCCCGCCTCGAATGATCGTCCGAAACATGAAACTCGAAAGACATTTTAACGTGCATCACAATAAACATGATTAATTTAAAATAATACATTTAAATAAATTATGCATGGCTAAAAAAATGATTTTAAATTAAATAAATGATTTAACAAATAAATAAGGCATGGGTTTTACGTGTACGAATTTAGGCTCTACATATCCAGTAGGCTTAGCGCACCCGTGGTGCAGAACGACCGCACCTGCGGTGTTGGGGCAGTCGAGTCAGTGCACCCGCAGTCCAAAAGCCAGCGAACCCGCGGTCGTTTCTTCTGAATTTGTGGAAGGGTTACAGTATGCTAAGCGCACCCGCGGTCCAATGTGAAGCGCACCCTCGGTGAGACGTGCAATTTGAAAAATAATCCATGTGTCCTTTGCCATGCAATATAGGTGCTGAGTCTTCATTCTTCAACCTTGCAACTACAGAAACGAGGCAAAACTTCCATGAAAGGTTGAAAGTTCCTCCTATCTTAGAATTTAGCTTGTGCAAGATCCGGCCAACCGAATTTGAATCTGTGTCTATATTTGTGATCCTCTTATCACCGGCTACGAAAGGATGTAAGTTTTATTCCGTTTCAGTATGTTTCGAAATTGATGTATGGGAGAAAGTATGATTTGAACTCTAAAATATGTTCTTGAGATTACGAGATACGTATATTCCAAGCCGGATCGAAGAAATGTTACCGTATGTGATTATTACGATTTTTCAGCATATATGTGTATAAGATTATTCAGATTTCAGCATAGTAGATGTATTATAATGAGGATTAGGAGATAGTGTTATTGATTCTGATGTTTGAAATGATCGGTATCGCGAGATTACGCCGTTATGCCGTTGAATATTGATTCGTATGTGTATTGATTTGAATTAGAGATTGATAGAATACATTTTGAATATGTCATTTCAGATTTGTCTTGACAAGCTTCGACATCGAGACCTCGACATCGACAAAGATTGAACAACGAAAGGTATAATTCAATGTTTGATCCGAGAAGAATAACTCGATTCAGATTCAGTTTGAGTTTCCCAAACCACATACTTGTTATGTTTGTACTCTATATTGTTTTATATACTTGTACTGCGAGAGGAGAATCATTGGCAGATATGCCAAGTTTCTAGACGTTCGGTGGTATCGAGGCATAGGAGAAGATCGACTCCGATTGTAGATATTCGATACAGACAGGGCCGAAGTCTAGGAATAAGACAAACCACCACCCCGATCGGGAGAGTAGGTGGGAGACTTGTTATGTCTTATTCACATCGGGATCCCTAGACTTAGATATGAGTCAAGTCAAAGAATAAGAGTCGAAGAGTTTTATCTGTATTCACTAATGTGTCTTAATTACTGATTCATGTATTATGATTTTGGATGTTCTTCCATGATATGCATGTATACAATTTTATACTGGGATTTGTTCTCACCAGAGTTTCCGGCTGTTGTTGTGTCTGTATGTGTGCATAACAACAGGAGGGATGGGATCAGGGTCGAGACAAAGATGAGAGATTGGATAGCGTGGTGATTACGGACGTAGAAGATGGACTAGTAGTTTTTACATTTGATATGTAATGTGTTTCAATTACTAGTTTGTTTAAGTATGTAATGAAACCAGACATGTACCTACTTTGTTAAAAATAAAATAGAGGTATCATTTGTGTATGAATTATATACAATTGTTTTTTTATATTAAAAGAAAAATTTTGACCCACATTTTCTAGCAAAGATCCAATTAATCCCAAAGATAATCTAGTTATAGCTCGGGTCCCCACAACAGGTGGTATCAGAGCGATATATCCTTTAGACTGAGGTAGAATAGAATGAGCGGGGGCAGATTGAATTCTCTTCTTTGCTTTTATTGTGCTAGCATGATTTATTGCTTTCACTATTACATGTCTTGTTATCTGAGTTGATTACAGCATGTATTTGCAAAGACTAAATCAGAACCTATTCTGGATCAGAGGTATATGATCAGAAGAGGACTGAGACAGATTGTATAGATTGTGTACTAATACGTTTGATAATTAGATATGCCTCCTCGACGAGTACCACAACCCGTAGCAGGTCGAGCACCAGAACAGGGCAGTACTTCCAATGATCCTATGGATGTGACCGCTACACCGATGGAGACTTTGCTGAAAAGGTTTCAGTCGTTTCGACCACCGACACTGAAAGGCACAGAAGGTGCAGTTGAGTGTGAAAGTTGGCTCGATGACATCGAGAAGTTATTTGAATCGCTTGACTGCACCGACGAGCGACGAGTTAAACTTATTGGGCATCAACTGCAAGAAGTTGCAAAGAACTGGTGGCTTACCACGAAGAGAGCATTGGAGCATCGTGGCATAGAGATCACTTGGAAAGTCTTTAAAGTAGATTTCTATCAGCGATTCTTTCTCGTGTCCTACAGGAAAGACAAAGGTGTTGAATTGGCAACCTGAGACAGGGACAGCTGAACATCGAGGAATATGTGCCAAAGTTTTCGAAATTGCTCCGATTTGCTCCTCATGTCGCAGAGAATGACGAGGCCGTTGCGAATCAACTTATCAATGGCCTGAACCCGGAAGTCTTTACCTTGGTGAATACCGGTAGACCGAACAACTTTTCAGATGCCTTGAACCGTGCCAATGGGGCAGAAGCTGGATTGCTTAGGCAACGAAGCACTTCTTATGTAGCTCCGTCTCCGAGACCGTCACAAATCTCAAGTCAACCACCTCCCAGATTCGAGAGTGGTGGTAGTAGCAGTGGCATGAAAAATCAACTGAAAGTGAAAGGAAAACAATTAGAGATCAGGGAGCAATTCGTCGAGCTCCAGCGGATCATGACAGAGAGGTCCGGGTCAGAGTACAGAGTATACATGTGTGTATTGCAGTTCTTGTGGAGGCAGAAATGCCACCGAGCAGTGTCAGGGTGTGATGGGGCGATGCAACATCTGCAGACAGCAGGGACATTTCGCCAGAGTATGTCCACAGAAAGGGGTACAGCAAACTCAGAGTGTAGGAGCATCTGGTTCAGTAACTCAGTCTGAGAGGCAAGCTTCATCTGTTCATTCCTTTCAGCCAACCCCTACACAGACCCAGCCCCGAGCCAGAGATAGCCAGACAGTGAACCAACCTCCCAGACAGCAGGCTTGAGTATTTGCACTGACAGAGGAACAAGCCCAAGATGCGCCATATGATGTGATAGCAGGTAACTGTTTTCTTTGCGGTTATCCTGCTTATATATTGATAGATATGGGTGCATCTCATACTTTTATATCTGAGCGATTTGTATTAATACATGCATTGCCTGTTGAGTCATTATCTGCTGTAGTGTCTGTTTCTTCTCCGTTGGGAAGTGGTCTTATATCCGTGACTTCGTTTAGACATTGTATATGACAGTTTGAGGGTCATGAGATTGACTTAGATTGCATTGTGCTTGGGTTATCTGATTTTTATTGTATTGTCGGTATCGATATGTTAACCAAGTATCGAGCCACTGTAGATTGTTTCCAGAAGATTGTCAGGTTCAGACCAGAGATGGCTGACGAGTGGAAATTCCACGGTAAGGGTTCCAGATCTCGGATTCCCTTAGTATCTGTTTTAACGATGACGAGATTGTTACAGAAAAGAACAGAAGGTTCTTTGTGTATTCAGTAGATCTACTGAAATCGAGCCCAGCATTGGCAGATCTGCCAGTGGTATGCGAATTTGCGGATGTATTCCCAGATGAGATCCCAGGATTACCTCCAGCTCGAGAGGTAGATTTCAGTATTGATCTCCTACCAGGTACTGTTCCTATATCACGAGCTCCCTATAGAATGGCACCTATTGAATTGAAAGAACAGCTCGAAGATTTATTGGCCAAAGGTTATATTAGACCGAGTGTATCTCCTTGGGGTGCTCCAGTATTATTTGTGCGAAAGAAAGACGGGTCGATGAGATTGTGTATTTATTACCGGCAACTGAACAAGGCAACGGTAAAGAAAAAATATCCCTTGCCTCGTATCGACGATTTATTTGATCAGTTGCAGGGTTCGTCTGTCTATTCAAAGATTGATTTGAGATCGGGATATCACCAGCTGAGAGTCAGAGACATTGATATAACGAAGCCAACATTCCGAACCAGGTATGGACACTATGAATTTATTGTCATGCCTTTCGGTTTAACGAATCCTCCAGCGGTGTTTATGGGTTTAATGAACCGTGTCTTTCAGAAGTATCTAGATGAGTTTGTTATGGTTTTTATTGATGATATTATGGTATATTCCAAGAGTCTGATCGAGCATGCCGAACATTTAAGAATTGTATTGCAAACCTTGAGAAATGAGAAATTATATGCTAAACTGTCAAAGTGTGAGTTTTTGCTGAGACATGTTGTCTTTTTGGGGCATATCATACCTGGAGACGGTGTTTATGTTGATCCGAGCAAAGTTGAGGCTGTGATCAGTTGACCTAGACCGACATCAGTGCCAGAGATACGCAGTTTCATGGGTTTGGCAGGGTACTATCGACGATTTATTAAAGATTTCTCCAGTATCACGAAGCAGATTACCCAGTTGACACAATAAAATGCGCCATTTGTGTGGTCTGAAGCCTGTGAGTCTAGCTTCTTGGAGTTAAAAAGAAGACTGACCAGTGCTCCTGTATTGACTATCCATTCAGGTACTTGTAATCTCGTTGTGTATTGTGATGCATCTCACAGGGGATTAGGATGTATTTTTATGCAGCGGGGGCATGTCATTGCTTATGCCTCGAGACAGTTGAAACCACACGAGACTCGTTATCCAATTCATGATCTTGAATTGGCGGCCGTTTTATTTGCACTAAAGATATGGCGACACTATCTCTATGGCGAGAAGTTTGAAATCTACTCTGATCATAAGAGCTTGAAGTATCTGTTTTCTAAGTCAGAGTTGAATATGAGACAACGAAGATGGCTTGATCTGCTGAAAGACTTTGATTGCGAGATCAAGTATTATCCAGGAAAGTCAAATGCAGCAGCAGATGCCTTGAGTCGAAAGGTATGTTCGTTATCCTTATCGACGATAGGTGTTTCAAATTTGATTGAAGATTGCTGTTTGTCTGGATTAGCATTTGGTACAGATAGTAAACCATTGGGACTTGCTACGATTCAAGTGGACCCAGATTTGATTGTTCGCATTAAAGAAGCACATAAAAATGATCCGAATGTGCAGAAGTAGATTGAGATGGTCAGATCAGGATATCATTCAGAGTATCAGGTACTTGATCATGTTTTGTATGTGAATAACCCTCTTGTAATGCTAGATGTTCCAGAGTTGAAACAACAAATATTGTCAGAAGCGTACTGTAGTCGATTCAGTATTCATCCTGGTGGCAGAAATATGTACAACGATTTAAAGACACAGTTTTGGTGGAAAAAGATGAAATCAGACATTGCAGAGTTTGTATCTAAGTGTTTGAACTGCCAACAGGTGAAAGCTGAGAGAAAGAAACTCGGAGGTTTACTTCAGAGCTTTTCTACACCTGAATGGAAATGGGATCACATTTCCATGGATGTAATTACAAAATTTCCACGATCATCCCTGGGCTGTGATGCTATTTGGGCTGTGATTGACAGATTAAGAAAATCCGCATGATTTATTCCGTACAGAATGACGTATCGATATGATCAGATGGCAGAGATATATGTCAGAGAGATAGTTCGATTACATGGTGTGCGGAAGTCTATCGTATCAGATCGTGATCCACTATTCACTTCACACTTTTGGCATAGTTTACAGCAGGCTGTAGGTACGACATTGCACCTGAGTACTGCATACCATCCCCAGACAGACGGACAGTCAGAGCGAACTATCGAGATATTAGAGGATATGCTGAGAGCTGTAGTGCTAGATTTTGGCACTAGTTGGCAAGATTCACTACCTCTTCGTGAATTCTCGTACAACAACAGCTATCAGACGAGCATCGAGATGGCACCGTTTGAAACATTATACGGAAAGAAGTGATCTCCTCTGTATTGGGATGATGTATCTGAAGTACCAGAACTTGGATCTGATATGATTCGAGAAATGACTGAGAAAGTAAAACTAATCCAGAAGAGAATGAAGACGGCGCAGGATAGACAAGCCAAGTATGCGAACATTAGATGTAGACCGTTAGTGTTTGAGCAGGGAGACAGAGTATTTTTGAAGATTTCTCCATTCAAAGGCTTTGTCAGATTTGGCAAACGTGGAAAGTTGTCTCCTAGATACATCGGTCCATACGAGATTCTTTAGAAGATTGGCGATCGTGCCTATCGATTCGCCATTCCGCCTTCTTTATCTAGGATGCATGATGTCTTCCATGTAATGATGCTGCGTAGATATATACCTGATGATTCTCATGTCATTCAGCCTGAGGAAGCCGAGCTTGACGACACTTTAAGTTATATTAAACAGTCAACTAAGATTCTGGATCGGAAAGAAAAACAGCTTAGAACGAAGTTCCGCTAGTGAAAGTCCAGTGGAGTCGTCATGGCACTGAAAAAGCGACTTAGGAGACAGAATCAGATATGAGACAGAGATATCCAGAGTTATTTCCATGACATAAGTATTTATTCAGGTTTTGATTATATTGCTACTTTAACCTGCTTTGACTGATTGCTTGCGAGTTCGAGGACGAACTCATATCTAAGAGATGGAGAAATGTAACGCCCAAGATTTTAGTTTAATATTATTGAGTTTACTATGAATTATGAATAAGGTAATGGAAGAACAGACACGGAGAAGCGACGTTGCAATTTGAGTTTAGTTGCAAAGTTTAATGTTGAAGTAGAAAGACCAGTGCACCCGCGGTACAAAATGCAGCGCACCCGCGGTCGTATCTTATGAATTGTTGGATGGGATCCAGTAGACTTAGCGTACCCGCGGTGCAGAACGACCGCACCTACTGGTGTTGGGGCAGTAGAGTCAGTGCACCCGCGGTTCAAAAGCCAGCACACCCATGGTCGTTTCTTATGAATTTGTGGAAGGGTTACAATATGCTAAGCGGACCCGCGGTCCAATGTGTAGCGCACCCGCGGTGAGACGTGCAATTTGAAAAATAAGCCATGTGTCCCTTTCCATGCAATGTAGGTGCTGAGTCTTCATTCTTCAACCTTGCAACTACAGAAACGAGGCAAAACTTCCATGAAAGGTTCAACGTTCCTCCTATCTTAGAATTTAGCTTGTGCAAGATCCGGCCAACCGAATTTAAATCCGAGTCTATATTTGTGCTCCTCTTATCACCGGCTACAAAAGGATGTAAGTTTTATTCCGTTTCAGCATGTTTCAAAATTGATGTATGGGAGAAAGTATGATTTGAACTCTAAAATATGTTCTTGAAATTACGAGATACGCATATTCGAAGCCAGATCGAAGAAATGTTACCGTATGTGATTATTACGATTTTCCAGCATGTATGTGTATAAGATTATGCAGATTTCAGCATAGTAGATGTATTATAATGAGGATTAGGAGATAGTGTTATTGATTATGATGTTTGAAATGACCGGTATCGCGAGATTACGCCGTTATGCCGTTGAAATGTACCGAGATTGAATATTGATCCGTATGTGTATTTATTTGAATTAGATATTGATAGAATGCATCTTGAATATGCCATTTCAAATTTGTCTTGACAAGCTTCGACATCGAGACCTCGACATCAACAAAGACTGAACAAAGAAAGCTATAATCCAATGTTTGATCCGGGAAGAATAACTCGAATCAGATTCGGTTTGAGTTTCCCAAAACCACATACTTGTTATGTTTCTACTCTATATTGATGTATATACTTGTACTGAGATAGGAGAATCATTGGGAGATATGCCAAGTTTCTAGAAGTTCGGTGGTATCGAGTCATAGGAGAAGATCGACTCCGATTGTAGATATTCGGTACAGACAAGGCCGAAGTCTAGGAATAAGACCCACCGCCACCCCGATCGGGAGAGTAGGTGGGAGACTTGTTACGTCTTATTCACACCGGATCCCTAGACTTAGATATGAGTCAAGTCAAAGAATAAGAGTCGAAGAGTTTTATCTGTATTCACTAATGTGTCTTATTACTGATTCATGTATTATGATTTTGTATGTTCTTGCATGATATGCATGTATACATGTTTTATACTGGGATTTGTTCTCACCGTAGTTTCCAACTGTTGTTGTGTCTGTATGTGTGCATAACAACAGGTGGGACGGGATCAGGGTCGAGACAAATATGAGAGATTGGATAGCGTGGTGATTACGAGCGTAGAAGATGGACTAGTAGTTTTTACATTTGATATGTAATGTGTTTCAAATACTAGTTTGTTTAAGTATGTAATGAAACCAGACATGTACCTACTTTGTTGAAAATAAAATAGAGGTATCATTTGTGTATTAATTATATACAATTGTTTTTTTATATTAAAAGCAAAATTTTGACCCACATTTTTTAGCAAAGATCCAATTAATCCCAAAGATAGTAAAGTTAAAGCCCGGGTCCCCATATATTCAATATAAAAACCATACGATTTAGAAAAACCTTGGCTCTGATACCACTGTTGGATCTCGGTTTTCTCGTGCCCAAACGCAGCGGAAGTTTTAAAAATTTTAGATCTTGACATTCAAGTTGTATTTGGACACTCATATGATTTTAATTAAACATACATATAATGTTTAAAACTTTTACCTTTGGTGAAAAATTTTCACTTGGCTCCAACTACGCCGGTATAAGTGGACGTAGCTCTTGTTGTAAATCCCACGAACATTCTTCAAATCTTCTTTCTTTAATATCCTAATCCGGTCCACGACTGTATTACTTGTTCCTCTTCTAACTTGCACTAGAAAGTATAGGAATATTTATCGTTGGAGATAAAAAAAATCGAAAGACGACTCAAAACAAAATTCTTTTGATATGGCCGAAAATTTTTGAGAAGAATGATGGAGGAATTTTCAAAAAAAATAAGAGTGGAGGCTAGGGTTTTTCAAAAATTGTGAATATATTATTTTAAACTCTAAGCCTACTACACATATATATTAGCTTAGGGCCCATTAATTAAATTAAATACTTAACGGGCTTAATCAATTAATTGTTCTAGTCCATCTAGTTTAATTAACTAACTAATCTTTTAAAGTCCAATTAAGAACATTAATAGTACAAGCCTATTATACATACACCCATTACATTTAATTTAATTCCCTTATAAATTCAACATTTGAATTTAATATTTAAATTATAAATTCAACTCCTTGAATTTATCACCTCCAAAATTTTATTTTTAATAAACACAACTTTTGAGCTGAATAAATTAAATCCTCAAATTTTATATATTCAATTCCTTGATTTATTCTCTCTAAATTTCATAAATTCAACTTCTTGAATTTACTATCTTACAAATTCAACTCCTTGAATTTATTTTCTCAAAATTTAATTATCATAAATTCAACTCCTTGAATTTACTATATCATAATATAAATTCAACTCCTTGAATTTATTCTCTCAACAGGAACAAATGATCTAGTGCTTGTGTGACCCTCAATGGTTCAGGGATAAAGCTAGCTGTGGGTTCACAACTCTTTGTGATTCAGGACATAATCCTTTATTCGGGCTTACCCTAGTTAGCCTCATTCTTTTCATCAACACCTTGATCAAGAATGTCAGAACTCATTTCTGATTGCACCCATCGGATCATGGTAAGAGCGTCTAGTAGCATCGCCCCATGATCCCCTAGGTATAACTGATAGTGCCTGCAAGAACCAGTCGATCATGATTAACGTACAGTACGGTCCCTTCATCTCATATATCCCGATCGAATATGCAACCATCGAGGGTTGCGTTTTAATTCGATAACTATGTGATAACTATAATAATGGCATCGCGTGTACTATTGGAGAACTCATTCTCCAACGTACATCTCGTACTTTGGCCATAGATTCCTCGCACTATTATTTCATCAGATCACATAGTATATCCACAGCTGTAGGTTAGCGGTGAATCCCCGACTACAATGTATTGGCTCCTATATGTGTCGCAATTGTACCCAACCTCTCCACCTGATGATTCCCTGGAGTCGGTAAACGAGTCAAAGCACAGCTCTACCATATAGAGCCTCAGTGTTGTCCCGAGTCGTAAGGAATAATGGCGTACAATCATAACCACAGACTTGTCCTCTCGATGAATGATAACCACTTGGAAAGTCCGAGGAAGGGTTGTTCGGTATAATCATCATATGACTACCCATTTGCATGTTTGGACATCTCTATGCCCTTACCAAGAAACGCAGTATACAACATCACAGATGATAGTCTCGAGCTAAAGCGACCTTTATCCATGTTTTAGGCGGCTGAATCAACTAGGAAAGAATTTAGATCATACAGTGTTTACAAACGAGTTTCAACATCGAATTACGATTCATTTGTATTAAAGTATAATCAAGAACTTTATTTATGCTGATTGCATGAGTATACAGATAAAGTAAAACAAAACCATTAAAAGTTAAATTATATTAAAATAAAGATTTTTTATTACACTTGAGTCAATTAATTCCCTAGCCAACAATTGGCTTGTAGGGCATCTACTCTAATATTTACATCCATCTGCCATATCTCATTGTCATACCATGCAACTATGGCTAGCAATATCCCAACCTTTTATCCTTTTATTGTCAATAATGTTATCCATTGGTTTGGTGTTTTCAATATATGGTTATTGTTATGGTTATTGTGTATAGTTGTTGGAAGGGTTGGTATTTCATATTATGACATCAAAATGGTATTGTATATTCATGGTTTAACATTGAATGGTATGTTAATAGATATTTCACATGGTAAAGGTGATTTATAGTGGTATTTTTAGTTGTATGGTTGTTTTTAAGGAGTTGTTATGGTTGTGAAGTTATAATGGTGGGATGATTATTGCTTGTTGGTTATGTTCATTGGAATGGTAAAAGTATGATTATTGTTTTGGTGTTATGTTTCATAGTTGGTGATGGTTTATGGAAGGGGATGAATTCTTGTTGTGATGGTTTATATAGATGATTTGAACATGTATTTGGATGGTTTGTTGCATTGGTATTGCATGTAATTGGAAGAAGAAGTTTATGGTTGAAGTGTATCCTTTGTGAGCTTGTGATTGATGGTGTGGTGCAGGAGCAGCACCGCAGGAGTAGCGCTGCGGCGCTGAAGGTGCGCTTGAGATGCAGCAGGGCCGAAGCCCAAGCGCCGCTGCCCCGAGAATGGGGCGCTTCAAGGAAGAGGCGCTGTGGCGCTAGACAAGGTAAAAGTGCTACTCGGAAATACAATTTTTGGGCGAAGGAAGGGCTTTTTAATGTCATATCTAGAGTCTTCTACAAATTTCTTATCCTTCTCCCAAAATCATCTTTCACCTTCATCTTTCTATTTAAAGTTCAAGGGTTCTTAGTTCCTCCTACTTAGATTTTCAAGCTCCAAGGTAAGGACTTTATATTTTTGAGTTTAGTGGGTTTGAGGAGTTGAAGGTATATGTTGGCTTGTTGATTTCTATGATCATTGGTGATGATTATTGGTTGATTATATGTATTTTATTGTAAGAGTTCCTTCATAATCATCTTAGCAACCATTTTCTTCTTGGGTTGTAAATAGAGGCTTCCTTTTTTGGCTCACAGGATATATATATATATTTATGTAACGTACCGTACTTTTCATACTCAATCCAAATGGCATTACTAAGAACTCGTAATGCCCATATCTGGCACTACAGTTCCTCCCCCACTTATAAAAATTTTGTCCTCGAAATTAAATCTTACCGAACAACTCCGGGTAGCGAAGTCTCATATCTGCCTCTGACTCCCACGTGGCTTCTTCCACTGATTGGTTTAGCCACCGAACTTTGACTAGCTTAGTCACTCTGTTCCGGAGTCTGCGCTCCTGCCTGTCTAGGATTTGGACTGGTCTCTCCTCATAGGATAGGTCTGGAGCCAACTGTAACGGCTCGTAACTCAGAACATGCGAAGGATTGGCCAAATATTTCCTCAGCATCGAGACATGGAACACATTGTGCACCCCGGCCAGATTCGGCGGAAGGGCATCACGATAGGCTATTGTCCCAACTTTGTCCAAAATCTCAAACGGCCCAATGAACCTCGGACTCAGCTTGCCCTTTTTCCCAAATCTCATCACACCCTTCATGGGTGCTATCTTGACGAATACACGATCACCGACGGCAAACTCGAGATCTCTCCTTCTCTTATCAGCATAGCTCTTCTGACGGCTTTGGGCGGTCTTCATTCTGTCCCGAATCTTGGCTACTACGGCTGCGGTCTGCTGAACTATTTCTGACCAAGTTCTGCTCTCTCACCAACTTCATCCCAACGAACTGGTGACCTGCACTTTCTTCCATACAACGCTTCATAGGGAGCCATACCAATGGATGCTTGGAAGCTGTTGTTGTATGTGAACTCCACTAGCGGTAGTCTAGACTCCCAAGTTTCTTGAAAATCAATGATGCAGGCTTTCTGCAAATCCTCTAAAATCTGAATCACTCGCTCAGACTGACCATCTGTCTGCGGGTGAAAATCTGTACTGAAAAGCAACTTCGTTCCCATGGCTGCGTGTAAGCTCTTCCAGAAGGACGACGTAAACCTCGGGTCCCTGTCGGATACAATCGAAACTGGGAACCCATGCAAACGGACTATCTCTAGGATATAAAGCTCCGCATACTGCGTCATGGAGAAGGTCGTCTTCACTGGTAGAAAATGAGCTGACTTGGTGAGTCGGTCCACTATAACCCAAATGACATTAAAGCCCCTGGCTGATCTAGGCAGTCCAATGACGAAGTCCATCGTGATGTTTTCCCATTTCCACTCTGGGATGGGGAGTGGCTTAACCAATCCCGCTGGCCTCTGATGTTCTGCCTTCACCTGCTGACAAGTGAGGCATTCAGACACAAACCTGCGGATGTCTCTCTTCATCCCTGGCCACCAATACAAAATCTGGAGGTCCTTATACATCTTGGTACCTCCCGGATGGATAGAATACGGAGATGCGTGTGCCTCTGTCGAAATATCCTGTCTGATCGAACCAACACTAGGCACCCACATTCTATCTCTGTATCTCACTATGCCGTTTGAAACTGTGTACAAAGCACTGCCCTTGGCCTCGTCTTTCAGTCTCCATTTCTGTAACTGCTCATCTGAAGACTGACCTGCTCGGATACGGTCTAGCAAATCAGATTTGACTGTCAGATTAGACAGCCTAGGGGATCTGCCCTCACGATAAATCTCTAGACCAAAATTCTGAATCTTAGACTGAAGAGGTATATGTGCTGATAACTGAGCTATGAAGGCAACTTTTCTGCTCAAAGCGTCTGCGACAACAATAGCCTTTCCCGGATGGTAGCTAATTTCGTAGTCGTAATCTTTCACAAGTTCCAACCACCGTCTCTGTCTCATATTCAACTCTTTCTGCGTGAAGAAATATTTGAGACTCTTATGATCGGTGAAAATCTGGCATTTCTCGCCGTATAGGTAGTGTCTCCAAATTTTCAGTGCGAAGACAACGGCGGCTAACTCAAGATCGTGCGTCGGGTAGTTCTTCTCGTGCACTTTCAACTGCCTGGAAGCATAACCTATAACCCGACCCTGCTGCATCAATACTGCGCCTAACCCGAGCTTAGATGCATCGGTGTATGGCACAAAATCACCTTTTCCTGTCGGCATGGCTGGCACTGGCGCCGAAATGAGAGCTTGCTTCAACGTATCGAAGCTCTTCTGACATTCATCACTCCACACAAATTTGGCATTTTTCTTGGTTAGTGAAGTGAGTGGCATTGCTATGGATGAAAATTCCTTAATAAACTTACGGTAGTAACCAGCTAAACCCAAAAAGCTGCGGATTTCTGATGCATTCTTCGGCTCAACCCATTCCTTGACAGCTACTACTTTCGCTGGATCCACCTCGATTCCACTGCTAGATACTATATGCCCCAAGAACGCTACTTTCTGCAACCAAAACTCACACTTACTGAACTTCGCAAACAACTTGCGACTCTGCAGAACCTGTAAGACTGTCCTCAAGTGTTGGCTATGCTCCTCATGGCTCTTTGAGTATATGAGAATGTCGTCGATAAACACGATGACGAACTGATCCAGGTAGGGCTGAAATACTCGGTTCATGAGGTCCATGAAGATTGCTGGAGCATTTGTCAATCCAAATGGCATTACTAAGAACTCGTAATGCCCATATCAGTAGTACCCGAAAACTCCTTCGGACTCATCCTCCGGAACCACTCATATACTGCCTCTGGTCTAGGCCTCTCCTCGGGGCCTACAGCAGTCTATTTCCTCGCAAACTGGGCAAAGAATTGCGTCATACCAGCAAGCATCTGCGCCTGCATATCTGGTGGTGGTGGTGGATGATTGGGTCTTCCCTCATCTCGAGGCTCTCTGTCCTCCTCCCTAGCTTCCTGGTTATTCATACTTCTAGAAGGCATACTGTTCCAATGAATTACCCAACACGTAAACCCAACACTCATGACTATGATATGAATGACTTACGATGCACGAAATTTGAACTAAAACATGAACATGCTGAAATCATGGCTTAATGCATATTATATAGCATAGAGTTTTGAAACTTTAAAACTTACAGACTTGAGGTGTGACTTTGTGAGCTTCTTGCGGCTGGTGGTAGGCGTAACCCTTTACAAGAAAACCGCTCTGATACCAACTGTAACGTACCGTACTTTTCATACTCAAAATTTGCGGAAAAATTAAAAATTTTCTTAAACATAAAGTAACATTCAAAGTTTTCTATAAAAATATCTCAACCAAGTCCCCCATAAGACATGGTTGTTCAAAATAACTACAATATAATTTGCTCACAAAACGTTTGCCCAAAATGTTTCCCTCAAAGCATGAAATCAGAGTAAATTAACATTTGCATAAAAACATAAACATTGCGGTCCTCGGGTTAGCCTCCCGCTCAGTCCAAGCCTGCCCCTTGGTCGCCACCTCGTGTCTCCTCATCAACATACTCACCTGCATCGATCAAGTCTAGTCAGTCTAAAACCTCAACACGTATAAACTGGGAAATAGCGAGTACTACATAATAAAACAGCATGCAACTTTAAAATAGAACATACATACTTGAACTTGAATTTGCGTACTAAAACTTGAACATACGTACATAACATAGACGTGCCATAACGTGAAAACTTGTCATAAACATACTGCATACTAGAACATACATAACATCATCATTTTGCGTAGAGGCATGTTTCAAAGCAAGTGACCCATAACATAATAAATGCCTGATCAGACATACCACAATACTGGGACGACAGGGACGCATCCACTGCCACATACATGAGATCCTCGTTCATAATTTAACGGACTGGTTGGTCCTCGTTCATAATTTAACGCTTTCCAACCTCGATCTAACCCGTTCATAGTTTAACGGTCGGATTGATCCCCGTTCATAATTTAACGCTTTCCAATCCTAAACATAATTTGGTCACAAGACATGTAGCATACCTCAAAATCTTAAAATATTTTCTTGCACGTCAGACATACTTACTTGGTATTGCGGGATTCGTTGGATTTCACTAGGAGCCGCTGCTGCACATGCTAAATGAATTTCAACACTTAACTTGCATAACTTAGACGTAGGTACTCTAGCTCAACACCGAAGTGCATAAATAGCTTGTCATTCTAGTTCACTCGGGACTCGACCTCGTTTAATCATACTAACCGTGACACCAAACCCCGAAACGAACTCTACAGTTTCGTGTGAACATTTACCAACCATAAAAGACATACACATACTATTAAAACTTGAAAAGAAGCAAGTACAAAATGTTTGGACACAAGGGGTGGCGCTCGGGCGGTAAAACTTTATCGCTCGGGTGCCTGGGTCCGCGCTCGGGCGGTAACAAATTTCCGCTCGAGCGTCGAGTGTACTGGGAAGAACCCTCGGACAGAAAGAATGGCGCTCGGGCGGTGAGAAATTACCGCTCGGGCGCCGAGTGTACTGAACTTCGCGACTCTGAGACTTAAACTCTCCATTTTTTATTTACGCAGACCGTGACAACACCCCGAGGCTCATCCTAGGACACTAAGGCACTGACTCGACTCCCCAAAACATTCCAATGACGACTACACCAAGAAAGCACTCAAACTCGTAAACTAAAATTTTGACACCAATTCGTTTCCTACGACTTCTAATGAATTCGAGTGCCTATCGACACTAAACGACGTATCAATTAACATCCCAACATCATACTAATCATACCTAGATGCAGCAACAATCACCCGTCGATCCCCAATGACGCCTGCAACATAGAAACTTCAAGAACACAAATTTCGTAAAAGTCGCAGTTTGAGCAGTCTCACAAAAAGCGCCATAACTCCCTCAATATTCATCCAAAAATCTCGAATTTTATATCAAATCGAAGGTAAAGAAAAGTTATACAATTTTCTAGTTGAAAGTTTTTCAACAGAACAGTAAGTTACGAGATTTCAGATCTAAAAAGTAACTCAAAACGCATTCAAACCATTTTCCGCTCAAACGACGTATGTCACACATGAATTTTTATGCATAAAATAACATAACACATAATATGACAAGATCGATGCAGAAAGAACAGAATATACGTGCCTTATGATATCAAACGTTAACGAAATGGCGTCACCGAAGTGGAGATAGAAGCGAGGTTGATACGGGATGAACGTGGGGATAAAATCTTGCGATAAAAACTCTCGAAAATTGATGGAATGGTGGAGGGGATGGGGCGGCTGATGTTGGGAAGGAGAACCCTAGTTTTCTCTCTATTAAAATAATAAAATTCTGAAACGTGAAGTGAGTATGTGTGTTTAGTCGTGTACAGGTGTGTGTAAAAGTGTGTAAGTGTGTGTCAGGTAGAAAACATGTGTGTGGGTTTAAATTTCTGTGTAATTAGTGCTAATTAACTAATAAAATTACTAATAAAAAGGCTAACCCACCTAGCTTAATATAAACTCTACAATTAAAATAACACACACCCAAAAATGCTAATTTTAAAGTTTAAACTCTTAAAATTACTAACTAAATGATTTAGGTTTAAAAATGCTAAAACTAAACAAATCATTTAAAGTGTCCCATCCTGAACTTAAAAATAAAATACCGTATTTTTAAATTGTCAGAAATCGTCACCTGGTCTTTTCCTCAATTCCGCCTCGAATGATGGCTTGAAACATGAAACTCGAGAAATATTTTAACATGCATCACATAAACATAAATAATTTAAAATAATACATTTAAATAAATCATGCACCGCTAAAATCAATATAAAATTAATTAAATTATTTAATAATTAAATGGATTCATGGGTTATATGTGTACTGAATTTGGGCACTACAATATATGTACAAAAGCCATGTTTATTGATGTCTAGCTCCATCCATTGATATATATATGTACAAAAGCCATGTTGTTATATAATCATTGATCAAGGAATACCATTGAATACATTGATAAAAGAGCTAGGAAGCCATTGTTGCCTATCATATGTTTGTTAAATTGTCTCAATGAATTTTCCATGATTAAAGTAAAGAATTGATAGTAATTATATGCATGTTACTAGCCAATTTCATGATAAATGACATTTTTGATATTTATATAAAAGAGGTACATATTACACAGTCCCCATTACAGATTTATTAATGGTCTATGTCATGCCACATGTCACAGGACTATCAATTCCTTTCTTTAATCCATGTCATGAAATACCATCTATTATGCTATTGTTCATTGAAGATGGTATTATATAGCTTTCATTGCCATAGCCATGTTATTCAATCCCAAGCCTATGTATATTTATTCGTTGTTCCCCGCTTTCTACTTATTGAGTTATAAAGTCATTCCAGTTAATGTCATGTGATGCAGGTGATAAGAAAGAACGAAAAGGATTGTTAAAGGTGGAAGAAGTCATATGGCAAGGAAAGGTGAAAATTTTTTGGCATGTAATACATGTTTTGATTTTGTGTAACATTGGTAGTCATGGGTATTTTTTATTTTGAAAGAAAAAGTCTCATATATTTTTGTGGTGACTTTTTAACATATTTTGATGATATTTTTGGGTATGGTTATGTTAAGTGTTTGGTAAAGTTTTTTTTTATTATACGAGTTTTATTTTCCCTTTAAATTGAAATGCTTCCGCACATGTTATT
This sequence comes from Primulina eburnea, assembly GCF_022965805.1. Taxonomy (NCBI): domain Eukaryota; kingdom Viridiplantae; phylum Streptophyta; class Magnoliopsida; order Lamiales; family Gesneriaceae; genus Primulina; species Primulina eburnea. The sequence continues at coordinate 21,660,900 of NC_133104.1, read as the reverse complement.
TTTTTAATGTCATGGGAGAGGGTTGTTTCAATTGGTATCAAAGCAGTTTCTTCAGACTATATATGATTTCTTCTACCTAGGACAATCCGGTATGTTTATGATCATGGATCTATTGATTTTAACATTGAGGAACGATTCTATTTTATTGCCATAGTTGTAGACGAATTTAGTAAGCTATTAAAAGAACAGGTGAAGGTCCATGGCGAACAGATTCAGTAGTTATTGAGCATTCACACCACGACTCGGGGTCAAGGCAGAAAGGAAAGCACTGAAGATGGTTCTTATGATCGGTTTAGGTGGATGAACCCTCCTGAATTTATCGGTGGTCCTGATCCACTAGTGGCTCTTGAGTGGGTCAAGTCATTGGAGGCCATATTTGATTATTTGAAGTTCAAGATAGAGATAAAGTGAGTTGTGCTGTTTTTATGTTGGTGAAAACGATCCGTATTTGGTGGGAATCCTCCAAGGTTATTGTTAATGTAACGTCCGAAAAACCAACCTACGTAAATCACATGCATGCAAAATTATTTTAATTGCCTAATTTGTTAGACATGAATTTTATTGTGGCGATGTTAACTAAAACCAGCAGACCAGAACAGTAGACTAACTTATCAGAAGCTACTGGTCTAGTAAAACTAAAGCAGTAAAAAGGATAGAAATACAGAACCAGTACATATAAGACGTTGCCTAACGTTACTACCTTAATTGTTACCGTTAAAAGTTCCTAGTACTAGTATTAATTGCAGCATTAAATACTATACAGAGTCATTTAATGCACTTTACCCAATTAAGTATAAAACAAGACTGATTGTTTTATAGATTTTCTGTAGGAACCTCTTTTGGTAATAAAGTTGATTGTATCAGTTATCTGGAGACATCTTCTGATTATGAACGTGGAACTCAGTCGATTATATATACATGGATCAAATCCTTATACGACACGACACTTCGCATAACATCATTTTTCAAGGATCAAAGCTATTTTCACTTATCAGACAAGTCTCAAAATTCCTTGAGTACTTAAATTTCAACACATAGAAAAGTAGCACACGCTTCATAGCTAATATCTGATCTTTTGAAGATCATCTTGTGCTACTGATTCTTACACTCTTCACAATATTTACATCACTTATACTTTATCAGGAAGAGTTTGTAATCTGAAAAGAGTCTTTTCAGAACTTTGTGTATAACGTTTTTGTGAGTTGAGTAACTAAGAGTTTCAGTAGGCTGAGGTGTAAGTCCTTCTGAAGTGGGTGTGTACAAGAGTTGTACTGTAGTTTCCAAAGTATTTTAGTTATACCTTCTGGAAACAAAAGAAGGTGAGACGTAGAAGATTTCATCTTCAAACTTCCTTAAACAACTGCTGCCTACTGTTTTTATTGTCTTTCAATTACTTCATCGGATTTTTTCCGCACGTTTTATTGTAATCTAGGTGAAGGTATACGTACAAGATAAACTACTATCTCTAACAGGATTTTAGTACCTCATCAGAAGAGAAAGAAGAAAGAAAAACGAGTAGAGTTTATTCACCCCCCCCTCTAAACTCAACTTCGATCCTCAACAATTGGTATCAGAGCAGGTCATTCTTCTTCTTGAAAAAGTACAACAGATGGCACACTTCAGCAAGATCCCTATGTTCTCTAAGGAAGATTTCGATGATTGGAAGATCAGAATGCAAGTTCATCTTGCAGCACAAGATGATGACATGTGGTATGTCATCACAGATGGTCCATTGAAAATATTAAAGCCTAACACAGCTGTTGTTGTTACTGAGGGTGCACCGCAGATGGTTGAAAAATCAAGAAGTGAATGGACCAGTGAAGATAAGAAGAAGGCCAACCTTGATAATGTGGCAAATGATATATTGTATAAAACTCTCGACAAGAACACTTTTAGCAAGATTAAAATGTGTTCTACTGCAAAAGATATTTGGGAAAAGCTCATTCAGATATGTGAAGGAAATTAGCAGACGAAAGAAAACAAACTGTCTGTAGCAATGAAAAAGTTCGAAAATCTAAAAATGAGAGCTGGTGAAACTATAAACGAGTTCGATGAAAGATTCAGTAGCCTGGTAAATGAGCTAACAGCTCTGGGTAAAGAGCATAGCAACAGAGAAATAGCCCTCAAGGTGATGAGAGCCTTACCCAGAGAATGGGATGTTAAAACAATGGCTATGAGAGTGTCCAAAGACTTGAACAAGTTGGAACTGCACGACTTATTTGCAGATCTGAAAGCTTACGAGTTCGAATTGGAAGTAAGAAGTGGAGAAGAGCCTTCAAGCCTACCTACCAAGGCTCTTGCTGCTACTGCTACTGCTTTTACTGCTACTGCCACTACCTCTTCTACTGCTGCTGCAGTTGTACCTCAAGTACTACCTACTGTGATCATTGACAGTACATTGGAGAAGACTGCTGAACAAATCAGTAGTGATGCTATGTCCTTATTTGTAAAGAAATTCTCCAGGTTCATGAAGAAGAACCATCTAACTTATCAGGGTCCCAATCGCAACTTCAGGAAAGATTCACCATCTGGTGATATGGGATGCTTTAACTGTGGAAAGATAGGTCACTTTATTGCTGATTGTCCTAAACCAAAGAAGGATGACCAGAACAGAAAGGATCACAAGAGGAATGACAAAAAGTCCAGAAGAGATCGAAAAGCAATGATTGCTGAAGAAAGCAAATCCAAATGGGCGGACTCTAGTTCTGAGTCATCTGATTCAGAAAGTCATTCCAGTGACAGTGATGCAGAAGAAATCAAATGTCTCATGGCAGACAATGATTCAACCTCGACATTTGGAGAGGTATTTGATTTTGACTCTAACGAATTTACACGAACTGATTTGATTGATGCACTACATGACATGGTAGAAGAGTATTCTAGACTTTCTCAATCATTTGAAGAAGTTAAGATCGAAAATCAGAACTTAAAGAATCAGAACAGTAAGCTAACTTGCTTGCAAGTAGACAGCTGTAATGATTTACAAGTTAAGATGAGTAAATTAATAATTGAGAATGAAAGAGCCAAAGCAGATTACCAGAAGGTGCTTTCTGAAAACCAGAAGTTGTCGCTACTGGTAAATGCTTGGAACAAGTCTTCTGTTTCACCGAAAAAGATGCAAGAATTACAAAAACAGTCAGGAGATAGGAGTGGTCTCGGTTTTTGTAATAATGAAGGCACTTCTGAAACGGATACTAAGCCAACACTGGATATGTGCAAAGGGAAATATATTCACTTTGTGAAATCCAGCGTGGTACAGAAACCAGAAGTACCTACTTCTTCAGTTGAAAGGAATGTAAATCAGATTAACAGAAGAATGCACTATGGTCTGGGTTACGTTAAACCTATGGAAAAAGTTGACCAGAGTTCTAGATTCAGAAAAGAATTCAACTCTGGAAGACAACATCCTATGAAGGTTAAAAATTACCAGTACTACAACTCTAAACCTGTTCAGAAGAGATACAGACTGGAAAACAGAAACAGAAGGGAGGAACAACACTTTAATATGCATACTGTTAGAAATAACAGACCTTCTGTTGCACACACATCTTTGGATACCCGAAGTACAAGGTCACCAAATATTGTACAAATATGGGTCCCCAAAGGACTGATAAGGCTTGGACCCAAATAGATTTGGGTACCAGATTCTAAAATTTGTGTTTGCAGGAACAACAGAAGAAAGCAGAAGTCAGTAACTCTACATGGTATCTGGACAGTGGATGTTCCAGACACATGACTGGACAGAAAAACCTACTTTCCGAGATAGTGAGTTGCACTGGACCAAAGATAACTTTTGGAGACAACTCAAAAGGTAAAACCATGGGTAAAGGTAAGATTATCTATGGTAACATAACTATTAATGATGTGTTATTAGTTGATAATCTTTGTTACAATCTAATCAGCATTAGTCAACTATGTGATAATGGTTATTCTGTAGCTTTTCAGAAGCATTCATGTATAGTTAGAGATTCTGCTGATATTACTGTGTTAACTGGAAAGAGAGAAGGAAACACTTACAGAGTCTCTTGGAACTCAAATCAAATCAATACTCCTACATGCTTAGTTGCCTCTCTTAGTAATAAACACTGGCTATGGAACAAGAAATTGAATCATCAGAATTTCAAGTCAATCAATTATCTCAAGAAGCAGAATATAGTTGATGGATTACCTGATATTAATTTTGTTAAAAATCATGTTTGTTCTGCTTGTCAGCTTGGGAAACAGATAAGATCCAGTTTCAAGAACAAAGATAGCAAATCAACTTCAAGATGTCTGGAACTACTGCACATGGATCTATTTGGTCCAATCCCTATCATGAGCTTAGGGGGAATGAAATACACTCTTGTTGTTATTGATGTTTTTCTAGATTCACTTGGGTAATATTTCTCGCAGGAAAAGATCAAACCAGTAGCCTCCTGATCAAGCTTCTGAAAAGGATTCAAAATGAAAAATCTACTCCCATCATTAAAATCAGAAGTGATCTGGGTATTGAGTTCACTAACAAGTATCTTGAGTTATATTTGAATGAACAGGGGATTCATCATGAATATTCAGCTGCCAGAACACCTCAACGAAACAGAGTAGCTGAGAGGAGAAATAGAACTCTAAAAGAAGCAGCTAGAACAATGCTAGCAGATGCAGACATCTCTCAGCGCTTCTGGGCTGAAGCTATCAATACTGTGTTAGAGTAGGTGCACGTCGAGCCAAATGTTGGCCGACTGTTCACGATGAAACTCTTTGTATAAACGATCTTTATTTTAATAATATTTGAATTTATTAATTTGGCGCATCTTTATCTTTATACCCATGCTAGTTGCATAGATAAAGTCCTTGAATATACAAATAGTAGAAAGAATATGAGATGCTCATATGATGAGTATCATGAAACTCATATTTGGAATACTGTATATTCTGAACCGTTCCTAGTCGATTCAGCCGCCACTAAGAAGGATAAAGGTCGTTCGAGTTAGAGACTAGTATCTGCGATGTGAGTACCATGTTTCATTGGTAGGGGACATTGTGATGTCCGAGCATGCAGATAGGTGCTCCTGGTAGAGTGCACTGAACAACCCTCCATAAAAGGACTTTCCAAGTGGTTCTCACTTATCGAGTGGAAAAGTCCTGGTTTATGGTTGTACAGAATTAGTCCTTATGACCCGGGACAACATTGAGACTCTATGTGCTAGCGTTTCACTTTGACTTGTTAACCGACTCTTATGGGGTCATTAGGTGGCAAGGTTGGGTGTTACGGCGAAACATATAGGAGTCGATGCATTGTAGTCAGGGATTCACCGCTTACCTACGGGTATGGATATCCTATGTGTTTTTCATGTATGTGTGGGTTGAAATCTCTGATCAGAGTATGGTGGTAATTATGAAAGGGGTTTCATAGATTACACCATCGATGCAACCACAACATGACACATAGTATCGATTCATTGACGACTCTCGATAGACCAATAGTTGTCGAATCGGTCGGGATATATGAGTTGAAGGGACCGTACTGTACGCTAACCATAATTGAATGGTTCTTGCAGGCACTATCATGTGATACCTAGGGAATCACGTAAGCGATGCTGCTAGGCGTTTAACGTGATTGGTTGGGTACTATCAGACTTGAGTTCTGACGTTCTTACTATCAAGGAGTTGATAAGTAAGAATGGAGCAATTGGGGTATGCTCGAATAAGGACATGTTTAGTCCGAATCACATAGAGATGTGAACCCACGGCTAGTTGTATCAATGAACCATTGAGGGCCACACAAGTACTTGCTTTGTAAATCCCGATGAGAAGTAAAATAGTTCAATGTGTTGAACGGCTTATAAATGTGTTTATAAGCGTTAAGAAAAATAGAAGTATGACTTCTAAGAGAGAAATATAAATTTTAATTTATGGAAGTGTTCCTAAGATTAAAATTTGGCCAAGTAAATAATGTAGTTGAAAATTGTGATTTTCATAAACATTATTGGAGACTAAATTAAATTAATTCAAGTGTTGAATTAATTAAACACTAGTAGACCTAGTAGAGTCCAAATAATTAAAAATAATTCAAGTGTTGAATTAATAATATTGAGTCTTGTAGAGCTCAATTAAAATAATTATTTAACTAGTGGGACTTGAATAAATTCAAGTAATATTTAATTAATCTCAAAATGTTTGAGATAATTAAAATTTATTCTATGGTTTTTAATGTGTTAAAAACCATATTATATATGTGAGACATGCTAGGGTTTGCATGCTTGGGAGGTGAAAGGTTGTTGTTTACTTTTTATTAAAAAATTCCAAAAGCATGCAACTTTTGAGAGACAACTTTACACAACAACCTAGGCTAGTCTCCCACACTCCACACAATCTCACTTTGGCCGAAATTTTTAAAAAAATTTCTCTCCATTCTCTCTCATTTTTGTTCTTCATTTTTGGAGATACAAAATCATTCTCATTGAAAAATCTTCAAATATTTCTAGTGCAATATTTGAAGGGGTTTACATTGCTAGTGGTGGGCTTGATTTTGAAGCAAAGGAGGAGGAGCTTGTAGACTTATCTTCCATTTCAAGAGCTTTGTTGTTCACAACAAAGTTGGAGCCAAACATCAACCTCAAGAGGTTAATAGGTAAATCTTTCTTAAACATCCTATGCATGTTTTTGTGATTTTGTAAATATTACACAAAATATATATGGTGGCCGAATTTTTGTGCTAAAAATTAAAATTTTTGACTTCCGTTGCGCTTCCGGCCACCGTAACCGGTCCGCTTTCAAGTGGTATCCGAGCTAAGGTTACGGTTTTTGTGTAATATTTGCATAATATTATGTTGAGATCGATTTCTAACCGTTTGAGAATTTTTGTGCATACTATACTCAAGGACCGAAAATTTTACAAAAAAAAAAAAAAAAAAAACATTTTTTAGGGGCTGCCCGAGGGGGCTGCCCGAAATGCAGTTTTTAAAATAAAAAAAAAAAAAAAATTTTTTGTTGTGGCCGGAATCTGGCGACGGCGATGACGGCTAGGGTTTCCAAAAGTGTTTTGGAGAATCTTAGTGTCATGGGCCTTGAGATGTTGGGCCATTAGATGGTCAACATATTTTGTGAAATTTAAATGGGCCTAAGTATTTTTTTTGAAAAATGAGTTTTGGGCCCTAAGTTTAAATTTACAATTGTTGCACATATTTTCTCATAAAATAAATAATTGAAGTTGGACTTTAATTATTTATAGTAAATTGTGATTTACAAGAAATTCGATTATAAATAAATTAATTTGAAAGTAGACAAAGGAGTTTGTATACTTTGTTAATTTAATTTATAATTGTGGCGGTTAGTGATTGGATCAAGATATATAATATTGGATCAATTAATTATAGTGATAATTAATTGATGGTGTATGATATGTGATATTATGCATGAAGGATGATCAAAAGCCCAAGCCCAATTTGCTAGGTGTATGCTAGGATATTTGTGTTGAATGATTGTAATAATTATCAATTTAAAGTGGGCTTGGTTTATGGCCCGTTCCCACCCCCATGAGATGTATCCCTATGTGTCATGGATATTTAATTGTAAATATTAGAATAGTGGAAGATCAAGATTGGAAGATGGTGGCCTTGGTGATTATGAAGATCGAAGACATGTAATATTGGATGCTAATGTAATAATTTAGTTGCATTGCATCCCTTGCATTTACCCTAGGATTGGACCTAGGCCCGTGTTTAGCTCACACGGGCCATTAGTATTGGGGCAATTGATCATCCTTGTACTGTTTTCTATTTATAATATATGCATGATATGTTATAAATAATGAGTATGTGCGTTATTATTATTATAATAACAAAGTTGCATGAATCCGGCAAACATACGATCAAACATGGCGAGCTTTTAAAATAAAATTAATGATGAGACCTTTCAAAATTAAAAAACCCTCATTTTGAATTAGATTCAAAATTAATATCAAGTCCGAAAAGGGGAATTATAAATTTGTTTATAATTTCCTTGTCTTCCATCGACAATGGATGCATGATGAACGCTACCCGTACTCGGGGCTCGGCTCATATTATTGAGGGGGCCCTGGGTGCCGGAAAGATGTGACATCCATTGACATGGTGATGTGAACTACGTGGAACTCCCATGATTTCGGCTCATATTATTGAGGGAACTCATGGCGACCGTCCATTAAGGTTCAATATCGGTGGGTTAGGCTTGACACGTAAAGATGAACGACGTCATATTATTGGGTCCTTATCAAACGTGAGACAAAAGTTTACGCAGAGGGTTGCATGGCGATGCAATTGGAAACTACCTTTTAGGAATTGTGATGGCCGATATTATTCGGGATCACAATTCGCTGATTGGACCTTACGTACCTACTGAGGAAAGTGTTTCCCGTTTTCACTAGAGGGTAGTGAAAATGTCAAAACAGTGGGAGCGATTATTTATAAAGTAAAAGTCCAAACTTTATATCTTATTAAATATTTTGAAATAGTCATTAACATTTATCTGTTTTACTTTTCAGTACAAATCTGTGACAATGTCATCAATTCGCAACCCGTTTTCGGTTATTCTCGAAAAACACGTTCTAACCGGACCTAACTATATCACTTGGCTAAGAAATTTAAAGATCGTCCTAAACTCGGAGAGAATCGCATACACACTGACTGAGTCGCCCCCTGATGAGGCTCCGACTGACTGCAGTCCCGAGGAACTGCAGACCTACAAGGATTGGTGCGACCATGACTTGAAGGCCAAGTGTTACATGCAGGCTTCGATGAACGATGAGCTGCAAAAGCGATTCGAGGATGCAAAGAATGCTGCTGACATTCATTTGCACCTCAAGGAGCTCTTCGGTGAGCAGACTCGGCCTTTGAGGCATGCCACAGTAAAGGAGCTCATCACTTTACGCATGCGAGATGGGACTTCGGTCCATGAGCATGGCCTAAAGTTGATTGGGCTCGTGGACAAGCTCGTGGGCATGGATTTGATCTTGCCATCAGAGTTGACCACGGATGTGCTACTGTTGTCACTGCCTAGCTCTTTCGATCCTTTTGTCGTGAACTTCAATATGAACAAGCTCGAGCCCAGCCTTGAAGAGTTGGTGAACATGCTTGTAACCTTTGAGTCCACCATCAAGAAGGAGAAGTCGGTTCTTTATGTGGGCTCTTCATCTGGCACGAAGACCGGTCCACATGGGAAGGGAAAGAAGCGTTCTTTCCAGCGCCCCAAGAAGAGCGAGCCCTTGAAGAGGCAGACTTCGAGTCCCGTAGTGGCAGCCGCGCCAGCCAAGGCTGAGAAGACTGTTGACATCTGTCACCACTGCAAGAAGCCTGGACATTGGAGGCGTAACTGCAGGGAATATCTTGCGCAGAAGGGTTCTGGCAAAGGTATGTTCTACATTGAAGTGAATATCTCCATTAACTCTACTTCTTGGGTATTGGATACCGGCTGTGGCTCACATCTCTGTAATGATTTGCAGGTGATGGGAAGAAGTAGGAAGCTCAGGGAAGGTGAGACCTTCTTGAGGTTGGGCAATGGAGCAAGGGTTGCTGCCAAGGCTGTGGGAGATGTTTATTTATGTTTGAACAATGATTTTAATTTGGTTTTAAGAGATGTTTTATTTGTACCAGACTTGATCAAAAACATTATTTCCTTTCATATGCTTGATATCGATGGATTTTCTTGTTTATTTGGCAAAGGTGTTTGCAATATTTACAAGAATGAATGTTTAGTTGGTACCGGTGAACTTGAAAACAATCTCTACACCTTAAAATTAAAAGATATTCCACTTAACAATGTCCAAACAATAACAACAACAAATAAGCGCAAACAAGATACTCTTAATTCGGCACAATTATGGCATGCTCGATTAGGTCATATATCCCTAAGAAGGATGAACAAGTTAGTGGGAGTTGGCATGTTTGATATGTCCGATATTAATGCTCTCACGACTTGTGAATCCTGTCTGAAAGGAAAGATGACCAAAATTCCCTTTAAGGGCCATGCGGAGCGAGCCAAAGGGTTATTGGATTTGATCCATACCGATGTGTGCGGTCCGCTTAGCATCACCACTAAGCATGGACATGCCTACTTCATCACCTTTACCGATGACCATTCGAGGTATGGGTATGTGTATTTGATGAAATACAAGTCTGAAGCCTTTGAAAGGATCAAAGAATTCAGAAGTGAAGTAGAGAAGCAATTGGGACGAAGCATCAAGACACTTCGATCGGATCGAGGTGGTGAGTACTTGAGTGCCGAGTTCCAAGAGTATCTTAGAGAGAATGGGATTCTCTCGCAGTGGACTCCGCCCGCTACACCGCAGTTAAATGGTGTTTCGGAGCGTCGTAACCGGACTTTGATGGACATGGTTCGGTCTATGATGGGGTTCACGGAGTTGCCGCCATCCTTTTGGGGATATGCGCTTGAAACAGCGGCACTGTTGTTGAACAATGTCCATACAAAGGCAGTTGACAAGACTCCATATGAGATATGGATGGGTAAGCCTCCCAAGTATTCTTATCTTAGACTATGGGGGTGTCCTGCTTATGTGAAGCAGACAGTGGGAGATAAATTGGATAGTCGATCCATTTTATGCTACTTTGTGGGATATCCAAGAAATTCCATTGGATATTATTTCTATCATCCCCAAGAAACAAAGGTGTTTGTTTCTAGGAACGCAACCTTTTTGGAAAAGGAATTTCTATTAGATAGAAAAGGCGAGATGATAGAACTCGAAGAGGTTCGAGAGACACCCACAGTTGTAGAACCCACACCCAATGAGCTAAGTGAGGAGATAAAAGCTCCTAGGAGATCCGAGAGGATCTCGAGACCACCTGTAAGGTATGGTCTGCTTCTTGAAGAGGGCCATGATGAGCCTAATCTTGGATGTGATCCAAGGACCTTCAAGGAAGCGTTATAGGATGCCGATTCATCCAAATGGCTTGAAGCAATGGAATCTGAGATGAATTCCATGCATTCGAACCAAGTGTGGAATCTTGTGGATCCACCTGAGGGAACTGTTCCCATAGGGTGTAAATGGATTTACAAGAGGAAACTTGGGGCGGATGGGAAGGTATTGACCTTCAAGGCGCGATTGGTAGCAAAAGGGTATACTCAAAGACAAGGTGTTGACTATGAGGAAACCTTTTCTCCAGTTGCGATGTTCAAGTCCATTAGGATATTGCTAGCCATAGCTGCATGGTTTGACTATGAGATATGGCAGATGGATGTGAAGACAGCCTTCCTTAATGGGGATATTAAGGAAGAAATTTACATGTCTCAACCTGAAGGGTTTACATCCATCGGAAGTGAGCATATGGTATGCAAACTTCAAAGATCTATTTATGGTCTTAAACAGGCATCGAGGAGCTGGAACCTCAGATTCGATAGTACAATCAAAGAGTTTGGTTTTACTAAGAATCCTGAGGAACCCTGTGTGTATAAGAAGGTCAGTGGGAGTGCTGTGACATTCCTTGTTCTTTATGTTGATGACATTCTACCATTGGGAATGATGTAGGAATGTTGCAATCAACAAAGATATGGTTAGCAAGTAATTTCTCAATGCAGGACTTGGGTGAAGCATCTTTTGTATTGGGAATACAGATCTATAGAGATAGATCAAGAAGATTGCTTGGTCTCACCCAGTCCACATACATTGATACCATCGTGAAGCGGTTCTCGATGGATGAGTCCAAGAGAGGACATCTACCAATGTGTCATGGCGTGTCCCTATCCAAGTCTATGTCTCCCAAGACTGATGCAGAGATAGCGGCGATGACACGAATTCCGTATGCTTCGGCTATTGGTAGTATCATGTATGGGATGATATCTACACGTCCTGACGTGGCATTTGCACTAAGTGTAGTGAGTAGATATCAATCCAACCCTGGTCTTCCACACTGGAAAGCTGTGAAAGACATCCTCAAGTATTTGAGAAGGACCAATAAGTTGTTTTTGGTCTATGGGGGTGGAGAACTAAAATTGGAAGGCTATACCGACTCTAGCTTCCAAAGCGATATTGATGACTCGAAGTCAACCTCCGGATTCATATTCATGCTCAATGGTGGTGCTGTCTCTTGGAAGAGTTCCAAGCAAGACAGTACTGCGGATTCCACCACTGAGGCAGAATACATTGCTGCATCAGCTGCAGCAAAGGAGGCTGTTTGGATTAGGAATTTCGTCCAAGAGTTGGGCATCATTCCAAATGGAGTTGCTCCTATCCCGGTGATGTGCGACAACACGGGAGCCATAGCTCAGGCGAAGGAGCCAAGGTCTCATCAGAAGTCCAAACACGTATTGAGAAAATACCACATCCTCAGAGAGATCGTGGAAAGAGGAGATGTCGTGATTGACAAAGTCGGCTCCGCAGATAATGTTGCTGATCCACTAACTAAGCCTTTACCAGGACCATCATTCGAGAAGCATTGCGAATCAATGGGTCTAAAGAATATAGGTAGTTGGCTCTAGTGCAAGTGGGAGATTGTTAGAGTCGGTGCACGTCGAGCCAAATGTTGGCCGACTGTTCACGATGAAACTCTTTGTATAAACGATCTTTATTTTAATAATATTTGAATTTATTAATTTGACGCATCTTTATCTTTATACCCATGCTAGTTGCATAGATAAAGTCCTTGAATATACAAATAGTAGAAAGAATATGAGATGCTCATATGATGAGTATCATGAAACTCATATTTGGAATACTATATATTCTAAACCGTTCCTAGTCGATTCAGCCGCCAGTAAGAAGGATAAAGGCCGCTCGAGTTAGAGACTAGTATCTGCGATGTGAGTACCATGTTTCATTGGTAGGGGACATTGTGATGTCCGAACATGCAGATAGGTGCTCCTTGTAGAGTGCACTGAACAACCCTCCATAAAAGGACTTTCCAAGTGGTTCTCACTTATCGAGTGGAAAAGTCCTGGTTTATGGTTGTACAGAATTAGTCCTTATGACCCGGGACAACATTGAGACTCTATGTGCTAGCGTTTCACTTTGACTTGTTTACCGACTCTTATGGGGTCATTAGGTGGCAAGGTTGGGTGTTACGGCGAAACATATAGGAGTCGATGCATTGTAGTCGGGGATTCACCGCTTACCTACGGGTATGGATATCCTATGTGTTTTTCATGTATGTGTGGGTTGAAATCTCTGATCAGAGTATGGTGGTAATTATGAAAGGGGTTTCATAGATTACACCATCGATGCAACCACAACATGACACATAGTATCGATTCATTGACAACTCTCGATAGACCAATAGTTGTCGAATCGGTCGGGATATATGAGTTGAAGGGACCGTACTGTACGCTAACCATAATTGAATGGTTCTTGCAGGCACTATCATGTGATACCTAGGGAATCACGTAAGCGATGCTGCTAGGCGTTTAACGTGATTGGTTGGGTATTATCAGACTTGAGTTCTGACGTTCTTACTATCAAGGAGTTGATAAGTAAGAATGGAGAAATTGGGGTATGCTCGAATAAGGACATGTTTAGTCCGAATCACATTGAGATGTGAACCCACGGCTAGTTGTATTAATGAACCATTGAGGGCCACACAAGTACTTGCTTTGTAAATCCCGATGAGAAGTAAAATAGTTCAATGTGTTGAACGGCTTATAAATGTGTTTATAAGCGTTAAGAAAAATAGAAGTATGACTTCTAAGAGAGAAATATAAATTTTAATTTATGGAAGTGTTCCTAAGATTAAAATTTGGCCAAGTAAATAATGTAGTTGAAAATTGTGATTTTCATAAACATTATTGGAGACTAAATTAAATTAATTCAAGTGTTGAATTAATTAAACACTAGTGGACCTAGTAGAGTCCAAATAATTAAAAATAATTCAAGTGTTGAATTAATAATATTGAGTCTTGTAGAGCTCAATTAAAATAATTATTTAACTAGTGGGACTTGAATAAATTCAAGTAATATTTAATTAATCTCAAAATGTTTGAGATAATTAAAATTTATTCTATGGTTTTTAATGTGTTAAAAACCATATTATATATGTGAGACATGCTAGGGTTTGCATGCTTGGGAGGTGAAAGGTTGTTGTTTACTTTTTATTAAAAAATTCCAAAAGCATGCAACTTTTGAGAGACAACTTTACACAACAACCTAGGCTAGTCTCCCACACTCCACACAATCTCACTTTGGCCGAAATTTTTAAAAAAATTTCTCTCCATTCTCTCTCATTTTTGTTCTTCATTTTTGGAGATACAAAATCATTCTCATTGAAAAATCTTCAAATATTTCTAGTGCAATATTTGAAGGGGTTTACATTGCTAGTGGTGGGCTTGATTTTGAAGCAAAGGAGGAGGAGCTTGCAGACTTATCTTCCATTTCAAGAGCTTTGTTGTTCACAACAAAGTTGGAGCCAAACATCAACCTCAAGAGGTTGATAGGTAAATCTTTCTTAAACATCCTATGCATGTTTTTGTGATTTTGTAAATATTACACAAAATATATATGGTGGCCGAATTTTTGTGCTAAAAATTAAAATTTTTGACTTCCGTTGCGCTTCCGGCCACCGTAACCGGTCCGCTTTCATACTGCTTGTTACACGCAAAACAGATCTATGGTCAACAAAAGGCACAATCAGACCCCTTATGAAATATGGAAAGGGAAAAAGCCTAACATATCTTATTTTCATGTGTCTGGTTGCAAATGTTTTGTACTAAATAATGGCAAAAATCATTTAACTGCATTTGACTCAAAATCAGATGCTGGACTATTTCTTGGTTACTCTGCTGTAAGCAAAGCTTTTAGAATTTTCAACAATAGAACTCTTAATGTTGAAGAATCGATTCATGTTGTCTTCGATGAAGACAGCACTGCTCCTGAAATATCTAACATATCTCATTTAAGTAACAGGCTAGACAGTATTCACTTGGAACTTGACAATGAAGATGATGTTGAAGCAAACATCAAAGATCTTCAAAATCCAGAACCAGACATTCCGATAGTAGAACCAGAGGTACAGACTTTGGATCTACCAATACCAGCAGAAGACACTCAAGAACCTACTACTGGTTCCGTCGAGAACAATCTCAACATATCAAATCAGGAAGATATCCTTTTAAATCTTTTTATCTGGAGAAAATCTCATCCTCCATCATTTTTTATTGGTAATCCAGCAGCGCCTTTGAGAACCAGAAGGCAAATGCTTAATGAATACATGCATGCTGCTTTTATATCTCAGGATGAACCAAAGAAAATTTAAGAAGCTCTTCTGGATCCTAGTTGGATTGAAGCCATGGAAGAAGAGCTGAATCAATTCAAACGAAATGAAGTTTGGTTTCTAGTGCCTAGACCATCTCACAAAGCTGTCATTGGAACTCGGTGGGTATTTAGAAACAAACTCAATGAAGAAGGCACAGTGGTGAGAAATAAAGCAAGATTGGTAGCTCAAGGTTTCAGACAAGAAGAAGGAATAGACTTTGATGAGACCTACGCACCAGTAGCAAGTCTCGAAGCAATCAGAATATTCTTAGCCTTTGCTGCTTACAAGAACTTCAAAGTATATCAAATGGATGTGAAAAGTGCTTTTCTGAATGGTCCTTTACAAGAAGAAGTCTACGTCGAACAACCTCCAGGTTTTATCGATCATTTCTCACCTCATCATGTATTTAAATTACACAAAGCATTATATGGTTTAAAACAGGAACCTAGAGCATGGTATGACACTTTATCACAGTTTCTTATCGATCATGACTTTACCATTGGAGCAGTAGACAAAACTCTGTTTGCATTAGTCAAGAATAAGCATATTCTTTTAGTACAGATCTATGTTGATGATATCATTTTTGGGTCAACTAAACCCAAATTATGTGCAAAGTTTGGAACATTGATACAGGATAAATTCGAAATGAGTATGATGGGAGAATTAACATTCTTCTTAGGATTACAGATTAAGCAACTGGAGACTGGAATTTTTATAAATCAAGCCAAGTACACCAAGGAGCTTCTGAAAAAGTTCGGAATGAAAGCATGCTCTGCTGCTTCTACTCCAATGACCTCATCTATTAAACTTGATAAAGATGAAAGTGGAATTCCAGTAGAGGTAACTCAGTATCGCTGTAACGAACCGTATTTTCATACTTAAAATTTGCGGAAAAATTAAAAATTTTCTTAAATAAAAACATCCACACGGTCGTCCCTCATCATTAATAAAATATCTTTAAAATCCACCATCACAATTAAAATTTGCTAAAAGAGAAGCTGTCTCGAAAAGTCTCACAACCCAATCATAAAATCAGAGTATAAATGTATTTTCTTAAAAACTTAAAATAGCGTATGCGGTCCTCGGGTCTAGCCTCCCGCTCAGTCCAAGCCTGCCCCTTGGTCGCCACCTCCCGTCTCCTCATCAACATAGTCACCTGCATCGATCAAGTCTAGTGAGTCTAAAGACTCAACACGTATAAACTGGGATAACAAGTACTACGTAATAAAAATCGCATGCATCTTAAAAATAGAACGTACATAACTTGAAACTTGAGCTTGCATAATAACCTTGAACTTGCATACATATATAGACGCGCCATAACGTGAAACTTTCATATTCACAACTGCATACTTGAGCATACTAAAACATACATGACTTCATCATTTTTTTGTAGAGGATGTTTCAAAGCAAGTGACCCATACATAATAAACGCCTGATCAGACACACCACAGTACTGGGCTGACAGGGACGTATCTACTGCCGCATACATGAGATCCCCGTTCATAATTTAACAGGCTGGTTGGTCCCCGTTCATAATTTAACGCTTTCCAACCACGATCTAACCCGTTCATAATTTAACGGGGCGGAGAGGTCCTCGGCCACGTTCACCGACTTCCAAACCCATTCATAATTTGGTCACAAGACAATTAGCATACCTCAAAAACTTAAAATATTTTCTTTGCACGTCATACATACTTACTTTGCGTAGACGGATTCGTTGGACTTCGATCGGGGCCGTTGCTGCACATACTGATCATGAATTGACATGCTTAACTTGCATACTTAGACGTAGGTAATCATGCTCACTTACGAGTTCATTCAATTCCTTAGGACGTTCTACAATTCCCATGACTCGACTTTGTAAATCATTGTGCTAACCCATGACGTCTAACCTCAAAGCATACTAAATTATTTTTCACCAAAAATGAAGGACACGGACCCCGTACCTACATCCGTGTAGGGGTCCGTGTAGGCTCTGGAAATTGACACCGAAGGAAAGCAAAGGCACGGACCCCGTGTCAGGGTCCGGGTGAAGGTCCGTGTAGACTTTGGAAAAAGGCTCCGAAAAGAATCAAGGCACGGACCCCGTGTCAGGGTCCGGGTGGAGGTCCGTGTAGACTCTGTAATGGCGCACCAAGAGAAAAACAAAGACACGGACCCCGTGCCAGGGTCCGTGCTTGGGTCCGTGTACTTGCGGGACAAACGAAGCTACGAAAATTTTGTACATGCTTTGCTTAACTTTCTAGACTCGGTTGCACGGACTATGAAACGACACCCCGAGACCCATCCTATCATGCTCTAACATCAAACCATAAACGTACAACCACCCAAGGCAACGATGTTCCCCTACGACATATCCAATTCAAACATAGCAATTGACACCAATTCGTTACCTACGACTTCTAGTGCGTGTGAGTGCCTATCGACACTAGGCGACACATCAATTGACATCCTATCATCGTAATAATCATACCTAGACACAGCAACGATCACCCGTCGATCTCCAACGAAGCCTGCAACAAAAACTACAAGAACACAATTTTCGTAAAAGTCGCAGTTTGAGCAGTCGCACGAAAAACATCACAACTCACTTGATTTTCATCCAAAAATCTCGAATTTTATATCAAATCGAAGGTACCAAAAAGTTCTACAATTTTCTAGTTTAAAGTTTTCTTAAAATCCCGACAGAAAAATCGCAGTTTTTATCAGAACAGTAAGTTGCGAGATTTCAGATCTAAAAAGTATTTCAAACGCATTCAAACTATTTTCTGCTCAAACGACGAAGGTCACACATGGATTTTCACGCATAAAATAACACGACGCATACTATGACAAGATCGATGCAGAAAGAACAGATTATACGTGCCTTTTGATAATAAACGTTACCGAAACGACGTCACCGAGGCGGAGATGGAAGCGAGGTTGATCCGGGACGAACGTGGCACGCTTTTCTTGAAATAAAATTCACGAAAACCTTGCTGGAATTTGAAGAGGGGGTGGGCGGCTGCTATGCTAATGAAGAACCCTAGTTTTCTCTCCTCAAAGATATAAAATCTGAAACGTAAAGTGAGTGTGTGTGTTTAGTGTGTGTAAAAACGTGTACGTGTGTGTGAGTGTGTGTAACGTGTGTGTGTGTTTTAATTAGGGGAAACTCTAGCTAAATAAACTATTTAAAATACTAATAAAAAGTTTACACACACTATTTTAATCAAACTCTACAATTAAAATATCTACACACTAATTTTAAAAGTTTTAAACTCTTAAATCACTCAATACATACTTAAGGCTTTAAAAATACTAACAACTTAATAAATTATTTAAAACGCCTCATTCTCAACTTAAAAATAAAATACCACATTTTAATTTGCCAAAATCGTCACCGGGTCTTTTCCTCAATCCCGCCTCGAATAATCGCCTGAAACATGAAACTTGAAAAAGACATTTTAACGTGCATCCCATAAACATGAATAATTTAAAATAATGCATTTTCATAAATTATGCATGGCTAAAACTCATTTAAAAAATATAAATGATCTAATAATTAAATAAATGCATGGGTTATACGTGTACTGAATTTGGGCACTACAGTTCCTCCCCCACTTATAAAAATTTCGTCCTCGAAATTAAATCTTACCGAACAACTCCGGGTAGCGAAGTCTCATATCTGCTTCTGACTCCCATGTGGCTTCTTCCACTGATTGATTCAGCCACTGAACTTTAACTAGCTTAGTCACTTTGTTCCGGAGTCTGCGCTCCTGTCGGTCGAGGATTTGAGTCGGTCTTTCCTCATAAGACAAATCTGGAGCAAGCTGCAAAGGCTCATAACTAAAAATGTGCGAAGGATTAGACAAATATTTCCTTAGCATCGAGACATGGAACACATTGTGTACTCCGGCCAGATTCGGCGGAAGGGCTACACGATAGGCTAGTGTCCCAACTCTGTCAAGAATCTCAAACGGCCCAATGAACCTCGGACTCAGTTTGCCTCTTTTTCCGAACCTCATAACACCTTTCATAGGTGCTATTTTGACGAATACGTGATCACCAACGGCAAATTCGAGGTCTCTCCTCCTCTTATCGGCATAACTCTTTTGACGGCTTTGGGCAGTCTTCATCCTCCTACAAATCTTGACCACTACATCTGCAGTCTGTTGAACTATCTCTGGACCAAGTTCTGTCCTCTCACCAACTTCATCCCAATGAACTGGTGATCTGCACTTCCTCCCATACAATGCCTCGTAGGGAGCCATTCCGATGGATGCTTGGAAGCTGTTGTTGTATGTGAACTCCACTAGAGGTAGTCTAGACTCCCAAGCTCCTTGGAAATCAATCATGCAGGCTCTCAGCAAATCCTCTAAAATCTGAATCACTCGCTCAGACTGGCCATCTGTCTGCGGATGAAAAGCTGTACTGAAAAGCAACTTCGTCCCCATGGCTGCATGCAAACTCTTCCAGAAGGACGATGTGAATCTCGGGTCCCTGTCGGACACAATTGAAACTGGGAATCCATGTAGACGGACTATCTCCCTGATATATAGCTCTGCGTACTGCGTCATGGAGAAAGTCGTCTTCACTGATAGAAAATGCGCTGACTTAGTGAGTCGGTCTACTATAACCCAAATAGAATTCGATCCTCTGACTGACCTCGGCAACCCGACCACAAAATCCATAGTAATGTTCTCCCATTTCCACTCAGGAATGGGGAGTGGCTTAACCAATCCTGCTGGCCTCTGATGCTCTGCCTTCACTTGCTGACAAGTGAGGCATTCTGACACAAATCGGCGGATGTCTCTCTTCATCCCTGGCCACCAATACAATAATTGTAGGTCTTTGTACATCTTGGTACCTCCTGGGTGGATGGAATACGGAGATGCGTGTGCCTCTGTCAATATATCCTATCTGTATCTCAAAATGCCGTCTGAAACTGTGTACAGCACACTGCCCTTGGCTTCGTCTTTCAGTCTCCATTTCTGTAACTGCTCATCTGACGACTGTCCTGCCCAGATACGGTCTAGCAAATCAGATTTGACTGCCAGATTAGACAGCCTGGGTGCTCTGCCCTCACGATAAATCTCTAGGCCAAACTTCTGAATCTCGGGCTGAAGCGGTCTCTACACTGACAATTGAGCGATGACTGCCACTTTCCTGCTCAAAGCGTCTGCGACAACATTAGCCTTTCCAGGATGGTAGCTAATTTTGCAGTCGTAATCTTTCACAAGTTCCAACCACCGTCTCTGTCTCATATTCAGCTCCTTCTGCGTGAAGAAGTATTTGAGACTCTTGTGGTCGGTGAAAATCTGACATCTCTCGCCGTATAGGTAGTGTCTCCAAATTTTCAGTGCGAAGACAATGGCGGCTAACTCCAGATCGTGCGTCGGGTAGTTCTTTTAATGCACTTTCAACTGCTTGGATGCATGAGCTATGACCCGACACTGCTGCATCAACACTGCGCCTAATCCAAGCTTAGATGCATCGGTATAAAGCACAAACTCACCTTGCCCTGTTGGCATGGCTAACACTGGCGCTGAAATAAGAGCTTGCTTCAAGGTGTCGAAGCTCTTCTGGCATTCCTCACTCCACACAAACTTAGCATTTTTCTTGGTGAGTGAAGTGAGTGGCACCGCTATGGACGAAAATCCCTTAATGAACTTACGGTAGTAACCGGATAAACCCAAAAAGCTGCGGATTTCAGATGCATTCTTCGGCTCAACCCATTCCTTGACAGCCGCTACTTTCGCTGGATCCACCTCGATTCCACTGCTAGATACTATATGCATCAAAAATGCTACTTTTTCTAACCAAAATTCACACTTACTGAATTTCGCAAATAACTTGCGACTCTGCAAAGCCTGTAATACTGTCCTCAAGTGCTGGCGGTGCTCCTCCTGGCTCTTCGAGTATATAAGAATATCGTCTATGAATACTATGACGAATTGATCGAGGAACGGCTGAAATACTCGGTTCATGAGATCCATGAAAATTGCTGGAGCATTAGTCAGTCCAAACGGCATCACCAAAAGCTCGTAATGTCCGTATCTAGTCCTGAAGGCTGTTTTGTGTACATCTGCATCCTTCACTTTCAGTTGATGGTACCCTGATCGAAGATCTATCTTAGATAACACGGTGGCTCCCTGCAACTGATCAAACAAGTCTTCGATTCTAGGCAACGGGTACTTATTCTTGATCGTTACCTTTTTCAACTCACGGTAATCGATGCACAGTCTCATGCTTCCGTCTTTCTTTTTCACAAAAAGTACTGGTGCGCCTCACGGTGAGAAACTCGCGCGGATAAACTCTTTGTCTAAGAGCTCCTGAATCTGTTGCTTGAGTTCTAACATTTCCGCTGGAGCTAATCGATACGGTGCCTTAGAGATTGGCACCGTGCCTGGCATGAGATCAATGGAAAACTCCACCTCTCTCTCCGGTGGAAGACATGAAACATCGTCTGGGAAGACGTCTGGGAATTCACTGACTACTGGCACTTCTTCTAAATATGGAGTAGTCACATCCGGTGCTGAAATAATACTCGCCAAGAAGGCCTGGCAGCCCTTGGAAATCAGTCTCCTCGCCTGCATGCACGAAATCATGCGAGGGAAGCTTCTCCATCTATCAGGCTCAAAAAGAAACTGCTCCATACCCAATGGTCTGACTAGTACTGATCTCTTCTGAAAGTCGATAAGAACTCTGTTCTTAGTCAGCCAGTCCATTCCCAATATGATGTCGAATTCTGGCATTGGCAATAGGATTAAATCTGCATACACTAGGTGGCCATGCAGTTCTAGGTCGATATCTCTGACCACACTGGTAGCTAACAGCTCTTCCCCTGATGGGACTGTTACTGAAAAATTCACATCTAGGCCAATGGACTTGAGGTCCAGATGATTAGCAAACGTTTCCGATATGAAGGAGTGAGTGGCTCCTGAGTCTATCAATGCGGTTGTGGATAATCTCTTAATAAAAATGTTTCCTGAGAGACGTTAGCATAACAAACTAACTTACATCCCAAAATTATTAACATAAACCTTAAGCACAGAAGAACCCAATATCTCAAGTTACTAAAGAAAAATAATACTAGCACACTAACAATCCCAAACCAAAATCCACATGCAAGGCAAAATAATACTGAGCTTTGGTAGGAAAGTTTACCGGTCAGTAGTGTAGTGTCTGGGTTTGCCTCCTGAGCATGCATGGTGTTGGAAACTAAATTCTGGAGTTTGACAAAACACAAATCAAACGATCAAATCAACTAATACATGGAAGCAAATTCGGCAGCTGGACATTCAACTGAAATCAGTTGACACAAACTGATCAGTTGAGAACAGATCAGTTAAAACATTCAGCCGAAAACATTAAAGCTTCTCAACTGAAGATACCTCGGGAAAGATCATTCAACAGACAAAAAGACATATCAGACAGCAACTGAATATGGAAAGCCGCACTGCATAGAACAACGTATTTCGGCTATTAAGATTAATACACCGTCGTTCAATAAATGATGAAGCGGCAATCGAGAACATTGTCCTAGAAATGATAAGGTGGCAATCAACGGATACGAGAATTCAAAATTACCGTTGAAAGATAAGTCTATAAATATGACTAAAGAGCAGTTGACAACATATACGATTGACCAATCTCAAACTTGCCATTACTCCGTCAAAATCTCAGCCCACACTTATCAGATCTACTCGTAGCAATCAAGGCTACATATTGAGCAAACTAGCACTCTGAAATATTGATAATTCGATAAGTGCTAAGTTCAGTTACTTACAGAGATCATTGTATTATACTAAGAGTTTCAGTTCAGGCAATAGATAAGTCCTAACTGAAGTGGGTCTGTACAAGCGTTGTACTCGATCAAAGTCTTTTAGTGAATATCCTATCCTTGTGATAGAAGGGGTGACGTAGGAGTTATTCAATTCTCCGAACATCCAGAAACATATTGTGTTATCTTTACTTCAGCTCTTTATTTCCAGTTAGATATTCTATCTTTCAATCAGTTTATTTTCCGCAACTGCTTATTCAGTTTAACTGATTGATATTGACCGACGGGATACTTAGTTCAGTTTGTAACAAAACTGAACTACTTTGTTCGAAAAACATTTAATTTCCTAGAAGTCTTTATTCAACCCCCCCTTCTAAACACTCCTTAGTCAATAACCGATCCTAACAAGTGGTATCAGAGCAAGGCATATCCTGTCAAAGATTATCTATCCTCAATCTAATCACTATGTCTTCATTCAATAAGATACCAATGTTCTCCAGGGAAGATTTTGATGATTGAAAAATCAGAATGCAGGCTCATCTAGCTGCACAAGACGATGACATGTGGTACGTCATAACTGACGGACCCATGAAAATTTTGAAAGCAAACACAGCTGTTGCTATCACTGAAGGGGCACCTCACCGAATTGAAAAGCCTCGAGATGAGTGGACTACAGAGGACAAGATAAAGGCAAATCTAGACAACGTTGCAAAAGATATATTGTATAAGACACTAGACAAAGTAACGTTCAGTAAGATCAAAATGTGCAAAACCGCCAAAGAAATTTGGGAGAAGTTAATTCAACTTTGCGAAGGAAATGATCAAACAAAAGAAAACAAACTTTCAGTTGCTATGCAGAAATTCGACAACATCAGAATGAAGATGGGAGAAACAATGGATGAGTATGATGAAAGAACAATCTGTATCATCAACGAACTAAATGCACTTGGAAAAGTGTATACAAATAAAGAAGTAGTATTGAAAGTAATCAGAGGACTTCCCAAAGAATGGGATGTCAAAACTATGGCAATGAGGGAATCCAAAGATCTTAACAAAGTTGAACTTTATGATTTATTTGCAGATCTAAAAGCATATGAGTTTGAACTTCAAACTCGAGAAAGAGAACCATCTACTCCAGCAGCAACTACTGCCTTGACTGCTGTTAGAAATGAATCAACTGGTTCAGTTGAGAAAACTGCTGATCAGCTGAGAAATGATGCCATGTCTCTATTTATTAAGAAATTTGGAAGATTCATGAGGAAAAATCAAGGAAATTTTCAGAAGAATTATCAAAAAAACAACTCCAGAGAAGAGTCTAATGTATGTTTCAACTGTGGCAAATCCGGTCACTTTATTGCCAACTGTCCAAAGCCTAAAAAGGATAATCAAACCTCAACTGAAAGAAAGAAGAAAATGTATGAGCACAAAAGAAGATCTAAGGACGAAAAGAAGCCTTACAAGAAGAAACATGAAGTACTCCTAGCTGAAGACAGCAAAGCCAAATGGGCAGAAACTGACAGCGAAGAGTCAGATCCAGAAAGCTCTTGCAGTTCAAGTGAGGATGAGGAAGAAGTAATGTAATGCCCAAGAATTAATCACTGCAATTAACGATGATTAATTTATCATTTCATGTGATTATGACGGGATTAATCGGGACACCAAGAAATGTAGTTAGAAATAAAATTATGAAAGATATGAGCATGCCAGACCGCACCCGCGGTAAGGGGAGGACCGCACCCGCGGTGGTGCTAGGGGAATTTGAAAGAATCGATACAGTAGGATGACCGCACCCGCGGTGCTAACGCGACCGCACCCGCGGTGTTGCGTGTCTTGCGGAAAATGAACCACTTGTCTTGTTGCATGCGCGAAGTGTATAGATATATATAGATGCATGCAAAGCTTTCCTCAGAAATGAAGAATCGAGAAAAGGGGGCAAGAGAGGTTCCGAAAATCCTTACGCCTTTATCTTTCAATACGTCCGTCCGAATTTGAATCCGACTTCGGTATCGAGTTCCTAGCGACGTAGGCTACAACTGGACGTAAGTTTTACTACGTTTTGTCATGTTTTAGAATTATGATATTGTCAGAACTGAATGGAACTCATATATGTTGTTCTTGACATGTTAGACATCGTAGAATCGAAGTCAGATTAAGAAACGGACTGAATATGAACTTGTTATGATTTCAGAATAAGATTGAATAATAATTGATATCCAGATTGAGTGGTTATCGATTATGGGATATTGGAATTGATATCTGACTGATATGATAGGGCTGGATATATTAAGATTATGATGTTATGTTGTTGAAACAGAATTTGATTGAATTCTGTTTGTATCCAGTATTAATTGAGTGGTGTATTGATACCATACCCTCGACATTGTGATTGTCAGATTGAGTATTGACAGGATTTGAGTTCGAGACTTCGACAGGGTCAGAGTATCAGAAAGAAATGTATAAATTAATGTTGAGTTGGGATTGCACAACTCGAGTGAGGTTTGACTCGAGTTTCCCTAAATCACATACTTAGTTTATTAAATTGATTCTTGTAATTGATGAGGTTGATGTTTGTTGTCTATTGATTTATAGCCACTGCATGTAATGACTGCTGATTCGCTAGTCATTGATTGAGTTGCTTAGATACTGACTGTATGTATTGATTACTGATTCGTTGAGTCATAGGCTGATTCGCCTAGTCACCGGCTGATTCGTCGGGTTATTGACTGATTCGTCTTATTATAGGCTGATTCGCCTAGTCACCGGCTGATTCGTCTGGTGATTGACTGATTCGTCTAAACTTAAGCTGATTCGCTTAATTAAAGGCTGATTCGTCTGGTTATTGGCTTATTCGCCTAATTACTGGCTGATTCGTCAGGTTATTGACTGAGTCGTCAATTCTGCGGCTGATTCGCCCAGACACTGGAGATATTAATTATATCGATGCCGTTTAGGGATTGATTCATTCCTATCGACTGAGATTCGATATAATTACCTATATCCAGACATCGGGATCCCTAGGTTAGAGTTGAATCGAGTCTGAGACGACGCGTCAGTGGAGTCGAGTCTGAGACGACGCGTCGGATAAGTTGAGTCTGATACGACATGTTGATTTACATTGTTATATCATTCATGATTATGGAATGCCTGAGATTGATTTATGTTTCTGATTTGATACATGTTATGAATATTTCTTATATGCTTTCGTATATGTTTTTATATGATTGCATTTATACATTGTTTATACTGGGATATTTATATCTCACCGGAGTTATCCGGCTGTTGTCTTGTTTTGTATGTGTGCATGACAACAGGTGGGGATGGATCAGGGTCAAGAAGAGGATGAGAGAAGACGAGTTTAGCGTGGTGATTCCGGACTTGGTTTAGAGAGAAGGTTAGACACTTGATATTTGTTGTTAAACCCTAGTTGAATAAATGTATGTTGTACAGGACTTGTACTTTTATACTGAGATGTATATTCATGTTTACTATGTAATTTGAGTAAATTACATTACGTTTCCGCTTTGTATTTAAAAAAAAAAAAAATTTAGACCCTGTTTTATAATTGATTAATTAGTCCCAATGATGATTAAGAACTTGATTAGCGTCCGGGTCCCCACAACAGGTGGTATCAGAGCTGTAGGTACTAGAACTGTAGATTTTGAGATTGAGATAGAAAAGGCTAGTGAGCGGGGTAGATTGAGTTTTCTTTCCTTGCTTGTGATTGTTAGCATGACTTACTGCTTTATATGATACATGTTACTTGATTTATCTGATTTGATATAGTAATATGTTTTATTGAGATTGGATCAGTATTGATTCTCGATCAGCAGTAAGATGATCGGAGGAGAGAATGAATTGAAACAGAGGTGTTGGATTGGATTACTAATCCTTTTGAGTTTCAGATATGCCTCCTAGACGAATACCAGAACAGGGTAGTACATCGAATCCTCCAATGGATGTAACACCGACTCCAATGGAAACCTTGCTGAAGAGGTTTCAGTCATTCAAACCACCCACTCTGAAAGGTACTGAGACATCAGTCGAGTGTGAGAGTTGGTTAGGTAGCATTGAGTTGTTGTTTGATTCACTGGAGTACAGTGATGAGCGCCGGATTAAATTGATTGGACACCAGTTGCTGGATGTTGCACAAAGCTGGTGGGTTACAATGAAGAGGGCCTTGGAGCAACGAGGTACGATTATTACTTGGGATGTATTTAAAACTGAGTTTTATCAGAGATTTTTCCCAATATCGTACAGAAAAGACAAGGGGGCGGAGTTTGCCAATTTGAGACAGGGTCAGCTGAACATTGAAGAATATGTGACCAAGTTCTCTACCTTGTTGAAGTTTGCTCCTCATGTGTCTGAAAATGACGAAGCCGTTGCCGATCAGTTCATCAATGGTTTGAATCCCGATATTTTTACATCGGTGAACACAGGGCGACCCAATAACTTTGCTGATGCCATGAATAGAGCAAAGGGCGCTGAAGCAGGCCTGATAAGACAGAGAGGAGCTGAATTTGTTCCTCCAGTGTCGAGACCACCGCAACCACCTCCCCGATTCGAGAGTGGCAGTAGCAGTGGTGGAACGAAAGATTTTCTGAAGGCTAGAGGAAAGCAGTTCAAGAAGTCTGGCGGTAGTTCTTCTAGCTCTAGTGGTTCTCAGCAGAGTTATACTGGCGTTTACTGCGGAAATTGTGGAGGGAGACATTCCACTGAGCAATGCCAAGGAGTACTTGGTAGTTGCCACTTCTGCAAGCAACAGGGACATTTTGCCAGAGTATGTCCATAGAGGGGTTCCCAAAGATTCCAGGGAGCTGAACCATCTGGACCAGCGGCACAGTGGAGTAGACGATCAACTGCCGTTCCTTCATTTCAGCCAGCACCATCTCAGTTACAGCAGAGGCCAGGAGGAAGCCAGAAAGTGGGCCAGCCTCCTAGACAGCAGGCCAGAGTATTTGCTTTGACCGAGGAGCAGGCTCAGGAAGCACCAGATGATGATGTTGCAGGTAACTGATTGGTTTGATTATCCTGCATATGTATTGAGTGATGTCGGTGCTTCACATATTTGTATTTCTGAAAGATTTGCATTGATGCATGCATTATCTGTTGAGTCTTTATTTACTGTAGTAGTGTTTCTTTCCTGGAGAAAAGATCTTGTATCAGTGATTTCTGTTAGATCTTGTATACTATAGTAGGATGAGAATGAGATCGAGTTAGATTGTGTGGTAGATGGTATTGTACTGGTGTTCTATGATTTTAGAACTGCATTACTGATATTGATATGCTGACCAAGTACATAGCTACCCTAGATTAGTTTCAGAAGATGGTGAAAATCAGACCTGAGATGATCAAGAGATGAATATAGTACGATAAGAATTCTAGACTGAGAATTCCTTTGATATTCGTACTAGCTATGACTCGATTATTACAGAAAGGAGCAGAATGACTCCTTATGTATTCAGTTGATTTACTGAAGTTGAGTCTATCATTGGCTGATTTACCAATGATAAGAAAGTTCTCGATGTTTTCTCTGATAAGACTTCAGATCTGATTCCAATCATAGAGATTGATTTTAGTCTTGAACTGATCTTAGAAATTGTTGAAATTTTGAATCCAGATTGAGAAAGATAGTAAACAATCAAGATTATATTGTACAGTCCGAACCAGAGTTGATTTCGAAACGTTAGCAGTTCAAAACGCTGATTAGAATGTTTCGAATTCAATATCGATAGTCAGAACAGAGTGTCGATCAGAGTAACAGATACGTGATTTGTATTTTGTATGAGATTGATTATTCGGTGCTGTCAAATGTGTCAGAATTGTACAGCAAAGATTGATAGTGATAGTCAGAGCCGAATACAAGGTAGGTATTTCCTCTTTAATTTATGTTATTAACTGATTGTATATGTCAAATAGTTCGAATCAGAAAGGACAGATAGTGTCAGAAACTTACAGTAATGGATTCAGTGTTCAGTCTGATGATTGAGAATGTATTGTATTCGAACAGATAGTCGTGATATAAACAAATTAGATCAGTTGTAACAGAATTTGTATTAAAATGTTGGCAGAAATTGTACTGATAAGTCTGAATTGCTAACAGAAGAAGCCAGAAAAGATAAAAATCAGAAGATTATTACAGATTTTGTATAGTTCTGAACAGAAATGGGAGTACATTTCTATGGCTTTCGTAATGAAATTACCGCCATTTTCTTTAGATTATGATATGATATGATTAGGATTGACAGATTATTCAATCTATATCTATCAGTTTGTACCAGATTACGTACAAACAGAACCAGATGGCATAGATCAATGTCAAAGAAATAGTCAGATTGACGAGAATGCAAGAATTAGATGATAGCAGATTGTGATTTTGACGGAGTTGTACTTGTGATAGATAATATCATAAGCTCTCTTGCGCAGATTTATTACAGATAGTCAGAGTAGATTACCAGATATTGACAGATAATTGTAGAGCTTTGGTACTGGATGTTAGTACTAGTTGATATAGATTATTGTCATGATATGATTGACTGTATGACAGTAGCTATCAAGAGGATAGATTTAAGAAACCAATGTCGGATGATGACGATTGGTAGTGGAAGATGAAGATTGATTATGTTCTAGATTGGGATAAACAAATAGGATAACAACTACAGATGGTATTGTTTTGTTATAGATTGCAGATTGACATATACGGATGTTGTATAGCCAGTAATGCAGGATTGATTCGGCTAGAACGAGTTGAAGAAGGATTATGATATTATAATTCTTGACTTCTGATTCCAGACCAGAATCAGAGCTTGATCAAAGAAAAATACCTCAGAATGATGTTAGTAAAACGAGTTTGGATGTTAAACTCTGTTATTCATTTCTTCTGATAGATTTGGATTGTTTGTGGAGAGTTCGAGGACGAACTCAGATCTAAAATGGGGAGAAATGTAATGCCCAAGAATTAATCACTGCAATTAACGATGATTGATTTATCATTTCATGTGATTATGACGGGATTAATCGGGACACCGAGAAATGTAGTTAGAAATAAAATTATGAAAGATATGAGCATGCCAGACCGCACCCGCGGTAAGGGGAGGACCGCACCCGCGGTGGTGCTACGGGAATTTGGAAGAATCGATACAGTAGGATGACCGCACCCGCGGTGCTAACGCGACCGCACCCGCGGTGCTTACGCGACCGCACCCGCGGTGTTACGTGTCTTGCGGAAAATGAACCACTTGTCTTGTTGCATGCGCGAAGTGTATAGATATATATAGATGCATGCAAAGCTTTCCTCAGAAATGAAGAATCGAGAAAAGGGGGCAAGAGAGGTTCCGAAAATCCTTACGCCTTTATCTTTCAATCCGTCCGTCCGAATTTGAATCCGACTTCGGTATCGAGTTCCTAGCGACGTAGGCTACAACTGGACGTAAGTTTTACTACGTTTTGACATGTTTTAGAATTATGATATTGTCAGAACTGAATGGAACTCATATATGTTGTTCTTGACATGTTAGACAGCGTAGAATCGAAGTCAGATTAAGAAACGGACTGAATATGAACTTGTTATGATTTCAGAATAAGATTGAATAAGAATTGATATCCAGATTGAGTGGTTATCGATTATGGGATATTGGAATTGATATCTGACTGATATGATAGGGCTGGATATATTAAGATTATGATGTTATGTTGTTGAAACAGAATTTGATTGAATTCTGTTTGTATCCAGTATTAATTGAGTGGTGTATTGATACCATACCCTCGATATTGTGATTGTCAGATTGAGTATTGACAGCCTTTGAGTTCGAGACTTCGACAGGGTCAGAGTATCAGAAAGAAAGGTATAAATTAATGTTGAGTTGGGATTGCACAACTCGAGTGAGGTTTGACTCGAGTTTCCCTAAATCACATACTTAGTTTATTACATTGATTCTTGTAATTGATGAGGTTGATGTTTGTTGTCTATTGATTTATAGCCACTGCATATAATGACTGCTGATTCGCTAGTCATTGATTGAGTTGCTTAGATACTGACTGTATGTATTGATTACTGAGTCGTGGAGTCATAGGCTGATTCGCCTAGTCACCGGCTGATTCGTCAGGTTATTGACTGATTCGTCTTATTATAGGCTGATTCGCCTAGTCACCGGCTGATTCGTCTGGTGATTGACTGATTCGTCTAAACTTAAGCTGATTCGCTTAATTACAGGCTGATTCGTCTGGTTATTGGCTGATTCGTCAGGTTATTGACTGAGTCGTCAATTCTGCGGCTGATTCGCCCAGACACTGGAGATATTAATTATATCGATGCCGTTTAGGGATTGATTCATTCCTATCGACTGAGATTCGATATAATTACCTATATCCAGACATCGGGATCCTTAGGTTAGAGTTGAGTTGAGTCTGAGACGACGCGTGAGTGGAGTCGAGTCTGAGACGACGCGTTGGATGAGTTGAGTCTGATACGACATGTTGATTTACATTGTTATATCATTCATGATTATGGAATGCCTGAGATTGATTTATGTTTCTGATTTGATACATGTTATGAATATTTCTTATATGCTTTCGTATATGTTTTTATATGATTGCATTTATACATTGTTTATACTGGGATATTTATATCTCACCGGAGTTATCCGGCTATTGTCTTGTTTTGTATGTGTCCATGACAACAGGTGGGGCTGGATCAGGGTCAAGAAGAGGATGAGAGAAGACGAGTTTAGCGTGGTGATTCCGGACTTGGTTTAGAGATAGGGTTAGACACTTGATATTAGTTGTTAAACCCTAGTTGAATAAATGTATGTTGTACAGGACTTGTACTTTTATACTGAGATGTATATTCATGTTTACTATGTAATTTGAGTAAATTACATTACGTTTCCGCTTTGTATTTTAAAAAAAAAAAATTTAGACCCTGTTTTATAATTGATTAATTAGTCCCAATGATGATTAAGAACTTGATTAGCGTCCGGGTCCCCACAAGTAACATGTCTAATGGCAGATAACATAGAAGATCAATCAAGCTGCGAGCAGGTATTTGATTTTAGCTCTATTAATTTTACACGAGAAGAACTCATCTCAACTCTTCATGACATGATCAATGAGTATCAAAAGCTTGCTTTATCATTTGAAAAACTCAGAGCAAAGCAAGATGATCCCAAAGACAATAAAACAAAAACTGATGAATCAGTTGAAATGTTGAGTCTGAGAAGGGAGATTGCTGAACTCACTGATGAAAGCAGCAGGAATCAATCAATGATTCAAAAAATGTCGCTTGAAAATACAAAGCTCAATGAGCTCATTCAAATTTGGAACAAATCATCTAAAGCTTTAACTAATATACAGAATTCTCAGAAATCAGTTGATGATAAAACTGGTTTAGGATTCTGTAGTAAAGATGATTTGTCTTCCCAAGATACTCAACCAAAACTGAATATGAACAAAGGGAAATACATTCACTTTGTAAAATCAGTTATGGTACAAAATCAAGAAGAGTCGAGCAAACTGATTGAACAGCCATCTCAGAATATGAATAAAGGCATGAGATGTGGAATTGGATATAATCCAAAGGGTAAGACTGACTCATGCAATCAGCAACCAAAAACTCTCAGCAGAAAATATTCATATGGCTACTCAAACTACTACAACAGTAAGCCAATTCAGAAAAGATATAGGCTGAATAATCAGTTGAAAAAGGTCAAAACACATGTTGTATCATCTACACACCATACACCAAGCACACACAAACAGGGAAGGACCATATGGAATACAACAACAGGACGATCAGTTAGACTGATTCAAGTCTGGATTCCTAAAGGACTAATCAACTTTGGACCCAAATAGAAAAGGGTACCAGAATCTTATTTTGTATTTAATAGCAGGCAATAAGTACAAGCATTGGATCAATATGGTATCTGGACAGTGGATGTTCACGACACATGACAGGAGATTCAAACTTATTGTCTCAACTAGTCAAATACAATGGTCCAAACATCAGTTTTGGGGATAATTCCAAAGGTAAAACTGTGGGTAAGGGTAAGCTTATCCATGGTAACTTCACCATTAATGATATTTTATTAGTCGAGAATCTTAAGTATAATCTGATAAGCATTATTCAGTTATGCGATAATGGATTCTCAGTTCAGTTTGACAAACACTCTTGTTCAGTCAAAAACTCAACTGAAGAGATTATTCTAACTGGCAAAAGGTGTGGAAACACTTACAAAGTCAGCTGGAATGATCAACCTTATACACCAGTATGCTTTATTGCGTCTAAATCATCTCAAAACTGGTTGTGGCATAAACGGTTAAATCATTTAAATTTTAAATCTATTGCCTATCTGAGTAAGCATGAACTTGTAACTGGTTTGCCCAAAATAAATTTTTCAAAAGAAAAACTTTGTTCAGCATGTCAGTATAGAAAACAAGTTCGATCCTCTTTCAAAAACAAAGGCTGTAAATCTTCATCCCGATGCTTAGAATTATTGCACATGGATCTCTTTGGTCCAATACCAGTCATGAGCTTAGGGGGAATGAAATACACCTTAGTGGTCGTAGATGACTTTTCAAGATTTACTTGGGTTATATTTCTCAAATCCAAAGACCATACTGCTGCACAACTGATTAAACTCTTCAAAAGACTTTTAAATGAAAAATCAGTTGGGATTGATCGAATCAGATCTGATCGAGGAGCTGAATTCATCAATCAAACACTTTCAAACTTTTTAGAAAATACTGGAATCAAGCATGAGTTCTCAGCAGCAAGAACACCTCAGCAAAACGGTGTAGCTGAGAGAAGGAATCGGACTCTTAAGGAAGCTGCTAGAACGATGCTTGCTGATTCAGGTATTTCTCAAAGATTTTGGGCAGAAGCAGTAAACACTGCATGCTACACTCAGAACAGATCAATGATTAATAAAAATCACAAGAAAACACCATATGAGATCTGGCATGGAAGAAAAAGCATAATCACTTACTTCAAAATATTTGGCTGTAGATGTTTTATTCATAACAATGGTAAAAATTATCTAAAAGCATTCGATGTCAAATCAGCAGAAGGAATATTCCTTGGATATTCATCAGTTAGCATAACTTACAGAGTATTTAATAAGAAAACCTTGAATGTTGAAGAATCTGCACATGTTGATTTTGATGAAACTGCACTAATCGATAAGCCAACTGATCAAGTTGAGCTAGCTGATCGATTTACAGATATCAATCTGGAAGATGATGACTCAGACGAAAGTCGTAATAATCAGAATATCTTTCATACACCTGAACCTGAGATATTGGATCAACCAGCTGAATTGAAAGCAAATCTTGACAATCAGTTAGTGGAGCAAACTAATGAAAATCAATTATCAACTGAATCAGCTCCAACTGAAACTGAGAACATTCAGTTACCTAATGAAGAACTTGCTGGCTGTGAAGCACCCAATGCTGAATTTAGATGGAAGAAATCACATCCTCCAGAACTGGTAATAGATAACCCATCTGATCCAGTAAGAACAAGAAATCAGATGCTCAATTTATTTATTCATTCAGCTTTTGTATCTCAAATCGAACCAACAAAAACTGCCGAAGCTCTTACTGATCCTAATTGGATTAATGCAATGCAAGAAGAGCTAAATCAGTTTGTTCATAACAATGTCTGGAACTTAGTTCCAAGACCAGTTTCTAAAACTGTTATAGGTACAAAATGGGTGTACAGAAACAAACTAAACGAAGATGGTTCAATTGTGCGCAACAAAGCAAGGTTAGTGGCACAAGGGTATAGACAAGAAGAAGGAATTGATTATGATGAAACATATGCACCAGTTGCAAGACTGGAGGCAATCAGAATATTTCTTGCCTATTCATCCTTCAAAAACTTTAAAGTCTATCAAATGGATGTGAAAAGTGCATTCCTAAATGGCCAATTGCAATAAGAAGTCTACGTTGAACAACCTCTAGGTTTTGTCAATCATAATTTTCCTGATCACGTTTATCATTTAAACAAGGCATTATATGGTCTCAAACAAGCTCCACGGGCTTGGTATGAAACCCTCTCAAAATTCCTAACTGATCATGATTTTTCTGTTG
The DNA here is from genome assembly GCF_022965805.1 of Primulina eburnea. Lineage (NCBI taxonomy): Eukaryota > Viridiplantae > Streptophyta > Magnoliopsida > Lamiales > Gesneriaceae > Primulina > Primulina eburnea. The sequence goes on along the minus strand of NC_133104.1, from coordinate 21,625,842 downwards.
GATCAGTTGATAAGACTTTGTTTAAATTCTCGAAAAATGATCATATCTTACTTGTTCAAATTTACGTTGATGATATTATTTTTGGGTCAACTAACCCCAAATTATGCATGAAATTTTCCAAGCTGATGCAGGATAAATTCGAGATGAGCATGATGGGTGAGCTGACATTCTTTCTTGGTTTACAAGTGAAGCAACTGGATTCAGGAACATTTATTAGTCAAACCAAATATACCAAGGAATTGCTAAGAAAATTTGGCATGGAATCTTGTTCAGCAGCAAGCACTCCGATGAGTTCATCAGTTAAATTAGACACTGATCAAGGGGGAATATCAGTTGAGACGACACTATACAGAGGTTTAATAGGTTCTTTATTGTACCTAACTGCTAGTCGCCCTGATATTATGTTTGCTGTATGTATATGTGCAAGATTTCAAGCTAACCCTAAGCAATCACATTTTTCTGCGGCCAAACGTATCTTGAGATATCTTAAAGGCACGGAAAATGTTGGTTTATGGTACTCTAAAGACTCATCTTTCAATTTAGTTGGCTATTCAGATGCAGATTATGCAGGATGCAAACTTGATCGTAAAAGTACAAGTGGATCATGTCAGTTTCTTGGAGACAGACTTATCTCTTGGTTCATTAAGAAGCAAACATCCATAGCAACTTCCACAACTGAAGCAGAATATCTTGCTGCTGGAAGCTGCTGTGCCCAACTGCTCTGGATTCAGCAACAACTGAAAGATTATGGTGTTGATGCAAAGGAATCACTAATATTCTGTGACAACACTAGTACAATAGCTATTGCATACAATCCAGTTCTTCACTCCAGGACTAAGCATATAGATGTCAGACATCATTTCATCAGAGATCATGCACTAAAGAAGAACATCAGATTAGAATACGTCTCAACGGAACAACAAGCAGCAGACATCTTCACAAAACCGTTACCAGAGGCTAAGTTTTCTTATTTCCGAAATATTCTTGGTTTAATTGATATAACTTCACTAACAGAATTAAGTGCAGAAAATAAGAATACAACAAATTGATAATAATATTTCATTAAGTATACCAACGTTCCCAATTTACAGAAGAAATCATAGATCCAACGGTATCTAGCCATGTCCTAACCCAGTCATTCAACTCATAAATTCGAACTCCAGCAAATGCCCTTGACTTTGAAATCTTATCAACAACATGCCACTCCTTCCATAGCATTGCTTCTAAAAGACATTTGTCTTCAACCAAATCATTAACGTGGATAACCTCAAAACGAGCAAGGTATTTCAGTGCTCTTCTCTCCTGAGCACGAGTAGGAATGACACCACTATCACTCACCATCTTCAACTCATCAATCTTTTCCCAGGTTGTCAATACCTTCTGAAAAACATATTTCTCCATCTTTCTTTTAATTTCAGCTAAACGAGGGGCTGACTGATCAGTCACATGAACATGCATGCTACTGCATGCATCAGAATCAGACATGTTGAAATAATTTTAAACTGATCACATTATCACCACTGTCATCTCATTTATAAGAAAAAAAGTGTTGAAGAAGTTGAAGAATCACAAGTCAATTAAATCGACTCTCACATTTACCGAGGACATTTAAGATATCAGTTAATAACAGTTTGAATTTTATTAGTTCATTTATTTACTTATCAAAACTGATGACTGTTAGCATGTCATTAGACAGGATTACATAATCATTGATCGTAATTTGTTGTTAACCTTTATTGCTGTTTTACTGAATATATAAATGAGTTGCTTACTCTTATGAGTTCTTAACTAATGTCAGCAAGTGTTTGTGATTATATCTCTTCCAGATCATTGCAGGAAGAAATAAAAGAACAAAGATGATAAAACATAATAAATATTTTATTAAGAAGAGGAGCCGGTTACAATTTCATATTCATTCTCCACAGCAATTATCCACAAACTCATCCATGCAGCTAGTGCTGAGGAAGAGGTTTTTCAGAAATTGTGGGAGGCAGCGATGCGGCGGAGGATCTCTAGCTCCTTCAGAAGAAAGAGCTTGTAGATATAACACTCTTTAAAAAGGTCCACCCCCGCAGGAACCTCTAGGAGCTCTCGCACCTCTTGAAGTTGGGCCTTTTGCCTGAAAGAAGAGACCCGCCCAGAGTAATACAGGAACTCCAGTTCCTGCATCTCCTCCCAGTAAGGAAGGCTAGCATAGAAGACTTCATCTTCTATGGACTGCTTCCTGGCCTGCAGTGTAAACTGAGCGTCGCTTGAGCTTCCAGCTTCTGCCATTTTCCTTATCTTTGAAACTTACTTGCTAAGATAATTTTGGCTAACCCTTTCACTCTTATTTATAGGCCAAGAGGGAAATGAAAGGACACTTCACTCTGTGACGATTGCTATGCCGAGCACCATACTCACTTTAATCATTACCGACTATAGCTGTCATTTTGCGTTAATGCATTTATTAAGGGGGAATAATGGTTCAAGAAGTTAACTGAGAAGACAGTTGTTAGTGAACTCTCGAATGAAAGAACCCAGTCTTATCAACTGATCTACCAGTCGAATTTTCCACTAATCTTCTCATATAAGTTAACTAATTAACCAATTATATTTCAAAACAAATGATGTGACTGTCTACTAAACTAATGATGAATTTTAATTTATGACGTGGAATCAATTTTAACCGCTCATTATATTACAAACACGATTATAGCACACGTACACATATTTTTACTCAAAATTTTATTGGACTGACACGTGTCCAAAAATTCAAACAGTCACAAACATTAGTACAATTACCCGCTTCATTTCAGTTTTAATTTTCGACTACTTCAAATCATCTTTAGAGCAAGAACTACCTCATCATTCGAATTTTCTTTCAAGAAATTTTTCAGCATTCAATGGCGACTCAAATTCCCGCTTTCATGCTAAATGCTATGGCCATCAATTTTGGATCTATCTTATCCTTCGGCGATGCTGAAGTTCAGAATGTATTTCAGAAACTTGAAGCTGCTGGTCTAAGAACATTTTTGGGACAATCCTCTCAGGATATCTATCCCAAAGAACTTCAGGATTTCTACTCTTCTGGCGTGATTGATTCTGAGGGAAATATCAATACTACTATCAATGGTCAGTTACTGATCATCTCTGAAGATTCTCTTGGTGACTTATTTCTCTTACCTTCTGAAGGAATGGCACAACTTTCGGATGTCAAAGCATCTGTTATTGAGGAAATGCAAACCCTTCTCTCTGCTGATGGACAGAAGATTAAAGTTTCTGATCCTAAAAAGGAACTCAAGCATGAAGTTCAATTGCTGGCCGATGTAATTGCTAAAGGGCTTTTGGCAAAAGCTGGATCATTTGCTGCCCTAACTTTGGAGAAATTTCAGGCCATTACTGTAATAATGGCTAATCACAAATTTAACTGGAAGCATCTCATATTTAATATTTTGAAAAATATGTTTCTGTCTCCTAAACAATCCAAGGGTTTTGCTGTTCAAATCAGTTATCTGCTGAAAGCAAAAGGTTTAGTGGCTGAGGAATCTGAGAAGACGTCGAAATTTAAGGTGTTCAATGCAAAGAACATGATGCCAATCAAATCCAAAATAGACATATCTCCTACTCAGTTTGTGCGAATCAAACAGGAAATTGGGACTCAGTTAGCTGCTCCCAAATCAGTCAAGAAAACCAAAACGTTGGCTCAACTGAAGGTTACCAAAAGGAAGTTGATTTTGAGTACATCAGAGTCAAATAAGACTTCATCACCTCAAATTGCAAGAAGCCAAGAACTCAAAGGGTTAAAACTACTTCTGAGGTATCCATTCCTACTGACAAAATGATTTCCTTTACTGATCAGCAGCCTATAGAAGCAGTTCTTCTACAGATTATTCCACAAGCTGATTCAGTAAGTACCATAAAGAAATCAGTTAGGACCCAAGCTCCTGTTACTCAAATACCTCGACCAATTGGTGTAGCACCTGCCAGACCCAAAGGAATAAAGTTTGTAGAACAGATTGACTCAACTCGAACCGGACTGGAAATTCCTCATATCATGAGTACTGATAAAGGGAAAGGGAAATTGATTGTAGAACCCAGACCCTCCAACCCGATTCAAACTCATATTGATCTGGTATGGGGAAAAGTGAACAGTTTTGCAGCTGCAAAGACTAAGTCCTATGATGCTTGGGTAGCCTATCGTACTGAGGTTTTTGCCAAGCAACTGAAGGAAAAGTCCGAGCTCAGAAAATTCATCAAGCTGGAGGCCTTTGTTCTTCGAACTGTCAAAGCTGCCTCTATTGCTCAAGCCTTAGAGAGGAAAAGTTATTTCTTTGATCAGATGAGAGCAAAGAAGTTGGCTCAATTTGTAGCTAAGCTTAAAAACAACTACTTGCCAACTGGTCCTACTGCATATGCTGATCAAGCTGTAATTACTCAGCTTGACACTGACCTTATAGGGCTACTTTCTCGAATTAAATTTTGGGAATTGGATCAAGAACTAGTAGTCTACCAAGAAGATTCAGATGATGATGTGGAACTAGTTGAAGAAGCACCCTCTAGCACAACAGAACCATCATCAGCTTTAGTTCTTGTTCCAACTGAAGAGCCAATTTCTGATAAGCTTTCTTCCCCAGCTGTTGAACAACAACTATATACTGAAGCAGAGCTGTCTTTCGCTCATATTGATGAAGTTAATCAAGCCGTGGTAGAGGAATCCCACCTTAGTGTACCAGTGAATGATAAAGTTGATCACTCTGTTGATCAAACCAATCCAGAGGTCACTATTCTTTCAGTGGAAATTGTTCCACCAGATCAATCTGCTGATCAGGTCATACCAACTGATATGCCAGATGACTCAATCGATCATTCCCTAGAGACATCAGTTCAGATTGTGTCACCATCAACTGACCAAAAACCTTCCTTACCACCTCGGGATCAAGCAGAAATCCCTGCTGCTGATATTTCAGTTCGAAATGTTACTGAAACAATTTCGATTGATCAAGCCTTGATCGTGTCTGAACTTGATACAAGTAAACCAAGCACTTCTCGACAATCCAATCCTCCATCTTCAGCAGATTTTGATCTCATTTTTGAAGAAGTCCAACATATGCAGGACAGTATGAGTCAAATAATTACTGCCATCTCCAAAATTCAAAATACGCAACTTTCGCACAGTCTGAAGTTGGATGATAATCAGGAATCCTTGAAAAGACTGAAAGATATTCAATCTGCTGTTACCGCTCTCTCTTTTACAGTTGGTGATATTCAGAAAAATAGAGGTATCATGTCCAGTCTGACTGCCACTCAAGAATTAATTACACAACGCGTCGACAATGTGGAATCGCTTGTGTCTCGGAAAATTGAACTACTGCAAGTCACAATGACTACTGCTATTGAAAATATGTCATCCTCTGTCACGGTTCTTTCTTCTCACGTTCGCAAGCTATCTGACAAGATGGATATATTTGACAAAAAGGGGGAAAGCAGCTGAAGAAACTGATATCATTTGACAAGTTATTTTATGATTCAGTTATGCTAAAGAATTAGATGAAGAATTAATCAAGCTATTATTATCAACTGATATCATTTCCTCAGACTTCTATATTATCTACAAGAAACCCAGATATTCTATGATTCAGTTGCGTAATCTATTATCAACAAAGAGCTGAGTTAAATCTCTTGGTTTTGTCAAACACCATAAAGGGGGAAATTGTTGGAAACTAAATTCTGGAGTTTGACAAAACACAAATCAAACGATCAAATCAACTAATACATGAAAGCAAATTCGGCAGCTGGACATTCAACTGAAATCAGTTGACACAAACTGATCAGTTGAGAAGAGATCAGTTAAAACATTCAGCCGAAAACATTAAAGCTTCTCAACTAAAGATACCTCGGGAAAGATCATTCAACAGACAAAAAGACATATCAGACAGCAACTGAATATGGAAATCCGCACTGCATAGAACAACGTATTTCGGCTATTAAGATTAATACGCCGTCGTACAATAAATGATGAAGCGGCAATCGAGAACATTGTCCAAGAAATGATAAGGTGGCAATCAACGGATACGAGAATTCAAAATTACCGTTGAAAGATAAGTCTATAAATATGACTAAAGAGCAGTTGACAACATATACGATTGACCAATCTCAAACTTGCCATTACTCCGTCAAAATCTCAGCCCACACTTATCAGATCTACTCGTTGCAATCAAGGCTACATATTGAGCAAACTAGCACTCTGAAATATTGATAATTCGATAAGTGCTAAGTTCAGTTACTTACAGAGATCATTGTATATACTAAGAGTTTCAGTTCAGGCAATAGATAAGTCCTAACTGAAGTGGGTCTGTACAAGCGTTGTACTCGATCAAAGTCTTTTAGTGAATATCCTATCCTTGTGATAGAAGGGGTGACGTAGGAGTTATTCAATTCTCCGAACATCCAGAAACATATTGTGTTATCTTTACTTCAGCTCTTTATTTCCAGTTAGATATTCTATCTTTCAATCAGTTTATTTTCCGCAACTGCTTATTCAGTTTAACTGATTGATATTGACCGACGGGATACTTAGTTCAGTTTGTAACAAAACTGAACTACCTTTTTCGAAAAACATTTAATTTCCTAGAAGTGTTTATTCAACCCCCCTTTCTAAACACTCCTTAGTCAATAACCGATCCTAACACATGGCAAAAACTCTCCCTTGAGTTGGTTGCTTCCACTGCGGGCACTCCTTCAGCATGTGATCCGTGGCTCCACACTTGAAGCACTTGCCTGATCCATACAAGCACTGCCCCGGGTGCTGACGGTTGCATTTAGGACACACGGGGAAGGCAACGGGCTTCTGAGGCGCCCCTTGCTGCTGAACTGGACCCTTGCCCTTTGGTGGTCCATGATAAGGCTTCTTTGCTGGCGGCCCCTGGTACTGCTTCTTAAATTGGGGCCTCTGATGCTGCTGCTACTGCGGTGGAGCCTGATAGGGCCTCTTGCCCTGTCTGTCAGCCTCAATATCTCGCTGGTCTTGCTCCGCCGCCAAAGCCCTAGATACGACGACTGCATAAGAAGTGGGACCAGCTACTCGGACGTCGCGGAGCAAGATCGACCGCAAACCATTCAGGAAATGTCTCAATTTTGCCTGTACATCATTCGCAATAAGGGGCACGAAGTGACACCCTCTCTCAAATTTCCTCACAAACTCGGCCACGCTACTGTCTCCCTGTCGCAGTGTCATAAACTCGTTGGTGAGTCTGGTTCGTACTTCCTCATTGAAGTACTTGGAGTAAAAGACTTCCTTGAAACCATTCCATGGCAGTACTTGCAGATTGACTGCCACGGATGCGCTCTCCCACCATAACCTGGCGTCTCCAGTCAATAAGAAGATGGCACAACGGACCCTATCAGCATCTGCCAGCTCCATAAAGTCGAAAATTACTTCGATGGACTTGATCCATCCCTCAGCGACCATCGGGTCGGTAGTACCCGAAAACTCCTTCGGACTCATCCTCCGAAACCTCTCATATACCGCCTCGGGTTGGGGCCTCGCCCCTGCGCCTGCTGCTGCATGGTTCCCCACAAACTGTGCGAAGAACTGCGTCATACCAGCAAGCATCTGAGCCTGCATATCTGGAGGTGGAGGTGGTGGAGGATTGGCCCTCTCTTCATCTCGATGTTCCCTGTCCTCAACTCGGTGCTCCCTGTTCTCATCCCTTGTTTCCCGGTTAACCAAACGTATAGGAGGCATACTGTTCCAATAATTCACCCAACACGTAAACCCAATATGCATGAACATATATCAATATTTTATGATGCACGTAAATCAAACTTAAAACATGCACATACTGAAATCATAACTTGATGCTTACTACATAACATAATGCAAAACTTTAAACTTACAAACTTGAGGTGTGACTTCGTGAGCTTCTTGCGACTGGCGGTAGGCGTAACCCTTTACAAGAACACCGCTCTAATACCAACTGTAACGAACCGTATTTTCATACTTAAAATTTGCGGAAAAATAAAAAATTTCTTAAATAAAAACATCCACACGGTCGTCACTCATCATTCATAAAATATCTTTAAAACACACCATCACAATTAAAATTTGCTAAAAGAGAAGCTGTCTCGAAAAGTCTCACAACCCAATTATAAAATCAGAGTATAAATGTATTTTCTTAAAAACTTAAAATAGCGTATGCGGTCCTCGGGTCTAGCCTCCCGCTCAGTCCAAGCCTGCCCCTTGGTCGCCACCTCCCGTCTCCTCATCAACATAGTCACCTGCATCGATCAAGTCTAGTGAGTCTAAAGACTCAACACGTATAAACTGGGATAACAAGTACTACGTAATAAAAATCACATGCATCTTAAAAATAGAACGTACATAACTTGAAACTTGAGCTTGAATAATAACCTTGAACTTGCATACATATATATAGACGCGCCATAACGTGAAACTTTCATATTCACAACTGCATACTTGAGCATACTAAAACATACATGACTTCATCATTTTTTTGTAGAGGATGTTTCAAAGCAAGTGACCCATACATAATAAACGCCTGATCAGACACACCACAGTACTGGGCTGACAGGGACGTATCTACTGCCGCATACATGAGATCCCCGTTCATAATTTAACGGGCTGGTTGGTGCCCATTCATAATTTAACGCTTTCCAACCACGATCTAACCCGTTCATAATTTAACGGGGCGGAGAGGTCCTCGGCCACGTTCACCGACTTCCAAACCCATTCATAATTTGGTCACAAGACAATTAGCATACCTCAAAAACTTAAAATATTTTCTTTGCACGTCATACATACTTACTTGGCGTTGACGGATTCGTTGGACTTCGATCGGGGCCGTTGCTGCACATACTGATCATGAATTGACATGCTTAACTTGCATACTTAGACGTAGGTAATCATGCTCACTTACGAGTTCATTCAATTCCATAGGACGTTCTACAATTCACATGACTCGACTTTGTAAATCATTGTGCTAACCCATGACGTCTAACCTCAAAGCATACTAAATTATTTTTCACCAAAAATGAAGGACACGGACCCCGTACCTACATCCGTGTAGGGGTCCGTGTAGGCTCTGGAAATTGACACCGAAGGAAAGCAAAGGCACGGACCCCGTGTCAGGGTCCGGGTGAAGGTCCGTGTAGACTCTGGAAAAAGGCTCCGAAAAGAATCAAGGCACGGACCCCGTGTCAGGGTCCGGGTGGAGGTCCGTGTAGACTCTGTAATGGCGCACCAAGAGAAAAACAAAGACACGGACCCCGTGCCAGGGTCCGTGCTTGGGTCCGTGTACTTGCGGGACAAACGAAGCTACGAAAATTCTGTACATGCTTTGCTTAACTTTCTAGACTCAGTTGCACGGACTATGAAACGACACCCCGAGACCCATCCTATCATGCTCTAACATCAAACCATAAACGTACAACCACCCAAGGCAACGATGTTCCCCTACGACATATCCAATTCAAACATAGCAATTGACACCAATTCGTTACCTACGACTTCTAGTGCGTGTGAGTGCCTATCGACACTAGGCGACGCATCAATTGACATCCTATCATCGTAATAATCATACCTAGACAAAGCAACGATCACCCGTCGATCTCCAACGAAGCCTGCAACAAAAACTACAAGAACACAATTTTCGTAAAAGTCGCAGTTTGAGCAGTCCCACGAAAAATATCATAACTCACTCGATTTTCATCCAAAAATCTCGAATTTTATATCAAATCGAAGGTACCGAAAAGTTATACAATTTTCTAGTTGAAAGTTTTCTCAAAATCCCGACAGAAAAATCGCAATTTTTATCAGAACAGTAAGTTGCGAGATTTCAGATCTAAAAAGTATTTCAAACACATTCAAACTATTTTCCGCTCAAACGACGAACGTCACACATGGATTTTCACGCATAAAATAACACGACGCTTACTATGGCAAGATCGATGCAGAAAGAACAGATTATACGTGCCTTTTGATAATAAACGTTACCGAAACGGCGTCACCGAGGCGGAGATGGAAGCGAGGTTGATCCGGGACGAACGTGGCACGCTTTTCTTGCAATAAAATTCACGAAAACCTTGCTGGAATTTGAAGAGGGGGTGGGCGGCTGCTATGCTAATGAAGAACCCTAGTTTTCTCTCCTCAAAGATATAAAATCTGAAACGTAAAGTGAGTGTGTGTGTTTAGTGTGTGTAAAAACGTGTAAGTGTGTGTGAGTGTGTGTAACGTGTGTGTGTGTTTTAATTAGGAGAAACTCAAGCTAAATAAACTATTTAAAATACTAATAAAAAGTTTACACACACTATTTTAATCAAACTCTACAATTAAAATATCTACACACTAATTTTAAAAGTTTTAAGCTCTTAAATCACTCAATACATACTTAAGGCTTTAAAAATACTAACAACTTAATAAATTATTTAAAACGCCTCATTCTCAACTTAAAAATAAAATACCACATTTTAATTTGCCAAAATCGTTACCGGGTCTTTTCCTCAATCCCGCCTCGAATAATCGCCTGAAACATGAAACTTGAAAAAGACATTTTAACGTGCATCCCATAAACATGAATAATTTAAAATAATGCATTTTCATAAATTATGCATGGCTAAAACTCATTTAAAAAAATATAAATGATCTAATAATTAAATAAATGCATGGGTTATACGTGTACTGAATTTGGGCACTACAATCGCGGTCTCATTGGTTCATTATTATATCTGACTGCCAGTATACCAGATATCATGTTTGCTGTTTGTATTTCTGCTAGATTTCAATCTAACCCCAAACAATCTCATTATATTGCTGCTAAACGTATTTTGAAGTACTTAAAAAGAACTCAAAATGTCGGCTTATGGTATCCCAATGATTCATCGTTAAATCTTATTGGATATTCAGATGCTGATTATGCAGGTTTCAAACTAGACCGAAAAAGCTCAAGTGGTTTTTGTCAATTTCTTGGTGATAGGCTGGTATCCTGGTTTAGCAAGAAGCAGACTTCCATAGCCACATCTACTGCAGAAGCAGAATATCTGGCTGCTGGAAGCTGCTGCTCTCAGATATTGTGGATTCAGAAACAGTTAAGAGACTATGGGATTCAAGCCTCCGAATCACCTATATTCTGTGACAATACCAGTGCAATTGCAATCACACAAAATCCAGTACTTCATTCCAGAACGAAGCACATAGAATCAGAGATCATGTGCAAAAGAAGAACATTCGTCTGGAATACGTTTCTACTGATCAACAAACAGCAGATATCTTCACAAAACCTTTACCAGAAAATAAGTTTTCTTACTTTCGTAACTCTCTTGGTTTGATAGATTTAACTTGATTATTATCTGTTATCTTGGTTTAGCTTTTATGATTACTTGGTTATTTATCGTATTTAACTAACAGTAAGTCATTTGCAGAAAAGCAGAAGGGAAAGTCAAGTACGTAAACTGAAATTTTATTAGAAACCATTTCAGTACATTACACGATGCAAAAATAAAAGCAGTAGATCTACAAATGCTTCCTTAACCAGAAGCTTTACATTTAACTTTTTGCATTTAGTAATATCAGCAGATCGCAGTATCTTCAGCAGGAATAGGATGATCTTCGTCAAAAGAGATTCCAGCAAGCTTAAGGCCTAGAAAGAATCTAGCAAGCTTGGGTCTTGTCAGCACTAATGTATTATTAAATGCCTTACAGGGCATCATAGATGATATCAGCTTTATCGATCAACTAGCACTCTCTTATTGCATTAGAAAGCCTCTGGAAAAGATCGATACTGCATGTCAGACTAAATAGAAGCAACAAATCTTTTTGATTGTTGATATTACAACTCCAGGAGTTTGATCCAAGGATCATTACGTAAATAATGACATCTTCAAACTTCTCTCTGAACATTTTTGCTTCGGCTCCTGGATCAGACTCTAACTCTCTTTTAACTTGAGTTTTCATTTTAGATTATGTTTGTTTAACTTCGTTCAAGTTGTGCAGGTATTTATAGAAGAAACAAAGATTCTTGGGACTGTTCATTTTCAACGGTTCAGATTGAGAGATTGCCAAGAGTCACTTGTCACTTTAATGACCACTTATTAGTTGCATCTACCGAGGGGGAACAGTATCTTAGTCAGACTAAGATTTTGACACCTTTTTTTCAGAAAACCGATAGAATGTTTGTCTTTTCGATAAAACTTCGAGTCTGCTGGTTTTGTCAAAGTGCTCAAATATTTCAGCACCCTGAAACTTCCAGCAGACGTTATCATAAAATGACAAATCTTCTTCTGATTTTTTTAGTAACCGTCTGGACAGCCTGCCCTTTTTCAAATTTTTAAAATCATTCGTATATCTGACAATTCCTGCAAATATTTTCAAACACTCAACCAAAAAAAACATACTGACCCGTGTCTTTATGTTTATTTGACGGCTGTATATTTATTTTAAATATCACCTTTTCATCTTTACTGTTTCAGAACTGTTGTTATTCAGCTACTGCTTTCTCTCCATCATCTCTAACTACTGCAAGTTGTATCTGATTCTATCTTCATACAGAAATGGCCGGAGCATACATTCTCAACGCATATCAAGTAAATTTTGCTTTTGTTCTCAACGTCAAGGATGAAAATCTCGTTAAAATGTTTCAAGACATTGAGAAATCAGGACTTAGAAAATTCCTGGAAGCACCAGCTGTGATTTACAAAAATGCTCTCCTGGATTTTTACGCTAAAGCGACAGTACATGAAGGAAAGATTGTTCATTCTCAAGGAGATGCATCCATCTCCATTGATGCCACACTTTTGGGAGCGACCTTTCTCCTCCCACTCTCAGGTATTTCTGAACTATCTGATATCTCCAAGATAGATATGTCTATTGCGCTCAGCTCTTTCTCAGCCTCTGTAGAAGAATTGTCTCCTTCTTGTCACAAGAAATTACTCAAAATGGAATATCAAATTCTGGCCGATATTGTGGTAAAAGCCATTTTAATCAAAGCCGGCACTTTCGACAAGTTGACTAAGGAGAAAGTTCAAGTGATGACTGCCATCAATAAGGGAATCAAAGTGGACTGGAGTCGTTTCCTCTTCAGAATCATGAAAGACACAGGGAAAGTTCATGATTCGCTGTTCAAATCAGCGCAATGCTTAAGGATGCTGGTTTCGCCTCTACCATTGATCAAGATGCTGCTTTAGTATCCATGATTGATGCTGAGAATGTACTCGCTTTAAGGCCTAAGCCAACCGTGGCTGAATTTGTCGCCTTGAAAAAGGAGATCGGAGAAACTGCTTCTGAGATTCAAAAACCTCAAAGGAAAATTAAAAGGAAAACAGTGATCATTTCGAAAGATTCGGACAAAACAGCATCAGAAGAGTCTGCTGCTGATGTTCAACCACCCGTACCAACTCCAACCAAGAATAAAGCTCGTATCGTTCTTAAGATCAAGAAGACAGCAGCACTGTCTGAGATTGAGAAAGTACCTATCAGACAGGTATTTCCAGAAGTGGTTCCTTCTGTTCGATCCATTGATCCTACGTCTGTACAAGCTACTGCATCTATTCCAGCACCATCTACTGCTTCTGCTTTCAAGCCATCATCTGGAATAGTAATTCGAGAATCAACAAGCGGGTCTTATGCATTCCGACCCATTTTGCCTATTTCATCATCAGATAAAGGCAAAGGAAAAATGATCGAAGAACCAACAGTTTTTGGACTCAAAACAACTGTAACCACTGGTGTTGATCTTCATCTGGCAGAAATCGAAAGCTCTGCAAATGATGACATGAATTTTTTTAATGAGCGGCACACGGTCCGACTTTTCCATTCTTTTGCTTACTTCAAAACAAAAGGAACCTATGCAAAAATGATGAACGCAGAGAAGAAAATTTTTCAGCTTGCAAAAACTGAAAATATCATCGAGGCCTTGCGCATAAGGAGTTTCATCCTCGATCAGCTGAAATGTCAGAAGATAGAATCGGTTCTGAAAGTTCTTGAATCAAATTTTGATCCTACTGTTCCTACTGCTGTTCAGGATCAAAACGTTATTTTGATTCTTTCTGACAAGTTAAAACAGATGCGTGAGCAACTTCTTGCTCAAGAACAGGGCTTTGGCGAGCCTATTGTATATCACGTCGGCTTTGTTCCAGATTTTCATCAGATTCAGACAGTTGAGGAAATGACTAAAACCTCACCAAAATCTTCTACTCTCAGTACTCCTGCTTCTCCAAAAAGGCCCATTCCGTCATCGTCTCTGTTATCTGTACATGAACTGGCTTCGGTTGAAGAAGTCATTGAGTCGATTGTTCCAATGGTCTCTACCACTCAGGAAGCAGCACCGGCTACTTCATTGCCACCTTCTCCTTCTCCGACCCCAGTGCAACTTATGGCAGAACCAGATGCTACATCTCTCTTGCCAAATTTAGAGAAATGTTCTGCTGCTCATCAAGCAGAAATGCATATTCTTCTGAATCAGCCTTCTGCACCTTCAACTGCAGAACAATCAGACTCACCTGCTGTCATTGCACCAACGGAAGAGAATTTGGCCTCTGCCTTGGCCATTCCCGCTGAAGAAATTGCTCCTCCACTGGTTCATGCTGTCTCTACTCTTCCAGAAGAAAGCTCAGTAGACCCTGGTCCTTCTACTGCTTTGATGGACACTAATCTCGTTTCTACTGCGTTGACTATCTCTCATCCTGTTCTAACTCAGACGAACTCTCGTCTTGCTGAGATTAAGAAACGCATGCTTGAGCGAACTTCCTCCCCAGAATCAGATGAATTCAACTTGGAATTTCAGATTGAGACTCTGCAACGGGAACTCAACAACGTGTTTGATTTAGTCAAACGAATGTCCTGTGAAAGCATTTCAGAATTCACTGGTGCTCAAACTTTCAGAGAACGCATGGGCAAATACATATATAACACGGCGGAAAACATGGAAAGAATGCATGCTGAAACCATTGTTTTCAGACAGGGTATATCGAGAAATCACAGTAACATCATGCTTGCTCAAACTGATATACTCAACCGAATCACCGAGCATGATGATCTCTTCCGATCATTTTCCACTTCCTTGGAACTTATGGATGCCAAGATTGATTCTCAAAATCAATCTCTCACTACACTGAATGATCGCATCTCTTCTCAAGCTCCGTATCTGGAGATGCTAACCAATGGCATTCAGAACCTATCTGGAAGAATGAATGATCTCGTGGCCCATTTAGTTGCCGCTGATGCCAAAAAGGGGGAAGATAGAAGAGATCCAGCAGAAAATAGGCAATGAGAAGCTGAAGCTGAACCTTCAGACAGAAAACTTCAAGATCCTCAGAATGAAGAAGTCATCTACAGGGATATTGAAACTGATTGATTATTTACTTTGATACTTTATTGACATTATCCTTTTTCTTAATGATTATCTCCTTTATTTAACGCTTTTCTACTGTTTAGGTTTTGGCATCACCACAAAGGGGGAAATTGTTAGACATGAATTTTATTGTGGTGATGTTAACTAAAACCTACAGACCAGAACAGTAGACTAACTTATCAGAAGCTACTGGTCTAGTAAAACTAAAACAATAGTAAGGATAGAAATACAGAACCAGTATAAGACATTGCCTAACGTTACTACCTTAATTGTTACCGTTAAAAGTTCCTAGTACTAGTATTAATTGCAGCATTAAATACTATACAGAGTCATTTAATGCACTTTACCCAATTAAGTATAAAACAAGACTGATTGTTTTATAGATTTTCTGTAGGAACCTCTTTTGGTAATAAAGTTGATTGTATCAGTTATATGGAGACATCTTCTGATTATGAACGTTGAACTCAGTCGATTATATATACATGGATCAAATCCTTATACGACACGACACTTCGCATAACATCATTTTTCAAGGATCAAAGCTATTTTCAATTATCAGACAAGTCTCAAAATTCCTCGAGTACTTAAATTTCAACACATAGAAAAGTAGCACACGCTTCATAGCTAATATCTGATCTTTTGAAGATCATCTTGTGCTACTGATTCTTACACTCTTCACAATCTTTACATCACTTATACTTTATCAGGAAGAGTTTGTAATCTGAAAAGAGTCTTTTCAGAACTTTGTGTATAACGTTTTTGTGAGTTGAGTAACAAAGAGTTTCAGTAGGCTGAGGTGTAAGTCCTTCTGAAGTGGGTGTGTACAAGAGTTGTACTGTAGTTTCCAAAGTATTTTAGTTATATCTTCTGGAAACAAAAGAAGGGGAGACGTAGAAGATTTCATCTTCGAACTTCCTTAAACAACTGCTGCCTACTTTTTTTATTGTCTTTCAATTACTTCATCAGATTTTTTCCGCACGTTTTATTGTAATCTAGGTGAAGGTATACGTACAAGATAAACTACTATCTCTAACAGGATTTTAGTACATCATCAAAAGAGAAAGAAGAAAAAAAAACGAGTAGAGTTTATTCACCACCCCTCTAAACTCAACTTCGATCCTCCACATAATTGTTTATTTAATTGATTTAAAATGCTAGCATGATATTTATTATATGATAAATGTATAATTGCATGATTAAGTGATAATATGACATGATTGCATTAAATTAAGAATTTTACCAGAATATTCGATAATAGACAGGGGAAAGGAGACGGGGACGACCAAGACAAGAATTTGTATTTTTATTGATTAAAAATGATTTAATTTTTCTAAAAATGTTAGAGTCGAATTATTTTACGAGTCGAGCTCGATATTTCACGAGAAGCCGGTTTGGGCAAACAAGAAGTTTTAAAGATAAAAAAATTTATTTTATGGAAAGTAATTTTATAAACTTTTATTATTTAATTAATTAGGTATTATTGTGCCCAATTTAATTAATTTAAGTAGGCTCAATTACCCTTAAGCATGAAAGCCCAAAAGCAAAGCCATTTAACTTGTTAATTAAATTATAAATAAGTTTATTATGTCTTCAAAACCTCACAATACACCTTCAATCAGCCTTGAATCACCCTTGCACACACTCAGTATTTTTGAAAAAAATAAGAAGGAAAACTTGTGTTCTTCGTCGCCCGTTCATCCTTCCTCGTCGACGATTGAAAATTCGAGCGTTATAAACGAAAAGACACGTTTTCTAAACCCTTTTAAACATCATATAAATCATATTATGTGTGTTTTAATTGATTATGCATGAAAAATATGAGGGTTCGTGTTAGAGTAGGTGTCTGTCGAGCCAAGTGTTGGCCGAGTGTTCACAATGAAACTCTATGTATAAGCAATCTTTATTTTAGTAATATTTGATATTATTATTTTGGCACATCTTTATCTATATACCCATGCTAGTTGCATAGATAAAGCCCTTGAATATACAAATAGTAGAAAGAATATGAGATGCTCATATGATGAGTATCATGAAACTCATATTTGGAATACTGTATATTCTAAACAGTTCCTAGTCGATTCAGCCGCCGTTAAGAAGGATATAGGCCGCTCGAGTTCGAGACTAGTATCTGCGATGTGAGTACCATGTTTCATTGGTAGGGGACATTGTGATGTCCGAACATGCAGATAGGTGCTCCTTGTTGAGTGCACTGAACAACCCTCCATAAAAGGACTTTCCAAGTGGTTCTCACTTATCGAGTGGAAAAGTCCTGGTTTATGGTTGTACACCATTAGTCCTTATGACCCGGGACAACATTGAGACTCTATGTGCTAGAATTACACTTTGACTTGTTTACCGACTCTCATGGGGTCATCAGGTGGCAAGGTTGGGTGTTCTGTCGAAACACATAGGAGTCGATGCATTGTAGTCGGGGATTCACCGCTTACCTTCGGGTATGGATATCCTATGTGTTATCATGTGTATGTAGGTTAAAATCTCTGGCCAGAGTATGGTTGTAATTATGAAAGGGGTTTCATAGATTACACCATTGATGCAACTACAACATGACACATAGTATCGATTCATTGACAACTCTCGATAATCCAATGGTTGTCGAATCGATCGGGATATATGAGTTGAAGGGACCGTACTGTACGCTAACCATAATTGAATGGTTCTTGCAGGCACTATCATTTGATACCTAGGGAATCAAGTAAGCGATGCTGCTAGGCGTTTAACATGATTGGTTGGGTACTATCAGACTTGAGTTCTGACGTTCTTGTTATCAAGGTGTTGATAAGTAAGAATGGAGCAATTGGGGTATGCTCGTATAAGCACATGTTTAGTCCGAATCACATGGAGATGTGAACCCACGGCTAGTCGTATCAATGAACCATTGAGGGCCACACAAGTGCTAGCTTTCTAGATCCCGTTGAGAAGTAAAATAGTTCATTGTGTTGAACGGCTTATAAAGGGGTTTATAAGCGTAAAGAAAATTAGAAGTATGACTTCTATAAAGGAGAAAATAGTTCAATGTGTTGAATGGCTTATAAATGAGTTTATAGGCGTAAGGAAAAATAGAAGTATGACTTCTATGAGAGAAATGTAAATTTTGATTTATGGAAGTGTTCCTAAATTAAAATTTGGCCAAGAGAATAATGTAATTGAAAATTGTGATTTTCATAAATATTATTATGGACTAAATAAATTAATTCAAGTGTTGAATTAATTAAACACTAGTGGACCTAGTAGAGTCCAAATAATTAAATTAATTCAAGTGTTGAATTAATTAAATTATATTGAGTCTTGTAGAGCTCAATTTAAATTAATTATTTAACTAGTGGGACTTGGGTAAATTCAAGTAATGTTTAATTAGTCTCAAATATGTTTGAGATAATTAAATTTAGTCCATGGTTTTTAATTTGTTAAAAACCATATAATATACATGCATGGGAGGTGAAGAGTTGGGGAATACTTTTGATTAAAATAATGCATGGCATGCAACCTTTTTGGATCAACTTTTTGCAACCCCAAGACAACTCATCCTCCCTCATTCTTCACTAGTGATGGCCGAAACTTACTCCTCATTTTCTCTCCAATTTTCTTCCTTTTGTGTTCTTCAATTTGTTGGAGAAAACACACTCTTCTCTTTGAAAAATCCTCTAGTTTTCTAGTGCAAATTAAGAGGGGATCTACCTAGTTGGTGGTGGGCCTAATTTGAAGGAAAGGTTCAAGAAAAAGGAGAGCTTGTAGATAGTTTCTACCATTGAAGAGCTTTGTTGTTTAACAACAAAGTTGGAGCCACAATCAATCTTTTAAAGATTGATAGGTATATTTTCTCAACACCCTATGCATGAAAGTTGAGATTTTTGTATATGCTTGCACAACTAGTACATGGTGTTCATTTTTGAAAAATCTTCTACCAAAATTTCGGTTTTCATGAAGAATAAAATATTTTGTGCTTCCGTTGCGATTTTGAACACCTTATATCGATCCCTTTCAAGTGGTATCATGAGCTAAGGGTACTAGTTTTTTGTGCAACATATACATGATGTTATATTGAGGTCAATTTCTAACCGATTGAGATGAAGTTTTGCAACGATTCAAGGCCGGATTTGGGGCGATTGATCATCCTTGTTTGTTTACTGTTTATAATATATGCATGATATGTTATAAATAATGAGTATGTGCGTTATTATTATGATAATAACAAAGTTGCATGAATCCGGCAAACATACGATCAAACATGGCGAGCTTCTAAAATAAAATTAATGATGAGACCTTTCAAAATTAAAAACCTTCATTTTGAATAAGATTCAAAATTAATATCGAGCCCAAAAAGGGGAATTATAAATTTGTTTATAATTTCCTTGTCTTCCATCGACAATGGGTGCATGATGAACGCTACCCGTACTCGGGGCTCGGCTCATATTATTGGGGGAGCTTTGGGTGCCAGAAAGCTGTGACATCCATTGACATGGTGATGTGAACTACGTGGAACTCCCATGATTTCGGCTCATATTATTGGGGGAACTCATGGCGACCGTCCATTAAGGTTCAACATCGATGGGTAAGGCTTGACACGTGAAGATGAACGACGTCATATTATTGGGTCCTAATCAAACGTGAGACAAAAGTTTACGTAGAGGGTTGCATTGTGATGCAATTGGAAACTACCTTTTAGGAATTGTGATTGGCTGATATTATTCGGGATCATAATTCGCTAATTGGACCTTACGTACCTACTGAGGAAAGGAGTTTCCCGTTTTCACTAGAGGGTAGTGAAAGATGTCAAAACAGTGGGAGCAAATATTTATGAAGTAAAAGTCCAAACTTCATATCTTACTAAATATTTTAAAATAGTCATCAACATTTATCTATTTTTACTTTTCAGTACAAATTGACAATGTCATCGATTCGCAATCCGATATGCGTAATACTCGACAAACACATATTAACTGGACCTAATTACCTCACTTGGCTAAGAAACCTGAAAATTGTCTTGAATTCGGAAAGGGTAGCATATACACTGACTGAGTCGCCCCCTGTTGAGGCTCCGACTGACTGCACTCCTGAGGAATTGCAGACTTACAAGGAATGGTGTGACCATGACTTGATAGCCAGGTGTTATATGCTGACTTCTATGAATTATGAGCTGCAGAGGCGTTTTGAGGGTGCAAAGAGTGCTGCTGACATTAATTTGCATCTCAAAGAGCTCTTTGGTGAGCAAACACGACCTCTAAGGCATGCTACCGTCAAGGAGCTGATCACTATGCGCATGCGAGATGGGGCCTCGGTCCATGAGCATGGCCTGAAGTTGATTGGGCTCTTGGATAAGCTCGTTGGCATGGATATGATCTTGCCTTCAGAGTTGACCACCGACGTGTTGCTATTATCACTGCCTAGCTCATTTGATCCTTTTGTTGGTGAACATGCTTGTTACGTTTGAATCCACCATCAAGAAAGAGAAGTTGGTTCTTTATGTGGGTTCTTCATCTGGTACGAAGATTGATCCACATGGGAAGGGAAAGAAGAGTTCTTTCCAACGTCCCAAGAAGAACGTGCCCTTGTTGAGGCAATCTCCGAATCCCGTTGTGGCAGCCACACCAGTTAGGGCTGACAAGACTAGTGATGTTTGTCATCACTGCAAGAAGCCTGGACATTGGAGGCATAATTGCAAAGAATATCTTGCCCAGAAAAGTTCTGGAAATGGTATGTTCTACATTGAAGTAAACATTTCAGTTAACACTACCTGCTTCACATAAGCAGGGCTCCCATATTCTAAGATAAGAATATTTGGGAGGCTTACCCATCCATATCTCATATGGTGTCTGCCTTCGAATGGACATTTAATGGAATATCTTTCAATTTTAAGTTATAGAGATCGTTTTTAAGTTCTCAAGTACCAATTAAACATTCATTCTTGTAAATGTTGCAAACACCTTTGCAAAATAAACAAGAATATCCATTTTTATCACCATAGAAATGGAAACAATGTTTTTAACAAAATTAGGTACAAACATAACATTTCTTAAAAATTAACTTAAAATCATTGTTCAACAATAAGTAAACATCTTCAATAGCCTTGGCAACAACTCTTGCTCCATTGCCCATCCTCAAGAAGGTCACACCTTCCTTAAGTTTTCTACTTCTTCCCATCACCTGTAACTCATTACTGAGATGTGATCAACATTTGATATCCAATACCCAAGAAGTAGAAGGTTCAGTTACTAAGTTCAAGTAATAAACCAAATCTACAGTATTGTACTTTTATACTGAAATGTATTTTATACTGAGATGTATATTATTTAGATTCCATTACCTTCCGCATTTACATTTTAAAAAGAAAAATTTTTAGACCCTGTTTATCAGAACTGATAATTAAATCCCAACGACGATTAAGAAGAAGATTAGCGTCCGGGTCCCCACAACAGGTGGTATCAGAGCGAAAGATCCTTTAGATTGAGATAGTCAGAATTGATAGATCCTTTAGACTGAGATAGTAGAGAATGAGCGGGGTAGATTGAATTTTCTTCCTTGCATGTGATTGCTAGCATGAGATTTATTATAATGTTGAATTACATTATGGGTGCTAGCATGATTTACTGTTTTCCCTATTACATGTTGTTTGTATCTGAGTTGATTGCAGCATGTACTTACTAAGCCTGGATCAGAACCGAGTCTGAATCAGAGGTATATGATCAGAGAAGGGCTGAGACAGATTATACAGATTGTACATTGATTTGTTTGATATTCAGATATACCGCCTCGGAGATTTCCAGAAAGGGGTAGTACTTTGTCTGAACAGATAGATGCATCAGAAACTCAGCTAGAAGAAAAGATGAAAGAGTTTCAGTTATTACAGCCGCCGGTTCTGAAGGGTACCGAGACATCTGAAGATTGTCAGAACTGGTTTGATGATATAGAAATACAGTTCGATTTACTTGATTGTACAAATGAACATAG
The DNA here is from genome assembly GCF_022965805.1 of Primulina eburnea. NCBI lineage: Eukaryota > Viridiplantae > Streptophyta > Magnoliopsida > Lamiales > Gesneriaceae > Primulina > Primulina eburnea. The sequence continues at coordinate 21,603,532 of NC_133104.1, read as the reverse complement.
AGTTAAAATGGTGCCTTATCAATTACGAGAAGCCGCCAGGAGTTGGTGGATTACCAGTAGAAGAATGTGGGCACAGAGAGGTACAGTGATGTCGTGGGAAATATTCAGAACTGAATTCTATCGAAGATTTTTCTCAGCTTCGTATCGAGAGGACAAGAAATTAGAGTTTGAGAATTTGAGCCAAGGGCAGCTGAATATTGACCAATATATTGCTAAATTCTCTACTCTACTGCATTTTGCTCCTCATTTACCTGGAAATGATGAAGCTATAGTAAATCAGTTCATCAGAGGGTTGAATTCGGAGGTAGTTGCATTTATGAATTTGCAACGACCTTATCATCTTGCTGATATCTTGAGTAGAGCAAAGAGAGCGGAGATGAGTCTGATTAGACAATTGACAAGTTTGTGTGTGAAGCCACTTCAGACACAGCAATCCCCTCTTCGATATGATCACGGCAGTACGAGTGGGAAGCAAGATTTGCTAAAAGCTCGAAAGAAGGCATTCAAGAAGTTGGGAAGTGGTTCCTCTAGCTCCAGTGGTTCTAGCCCGAGTTATACTGGAGTATATTGTAGGACTTGCGGAGGGAGACATCCCACCGAGCAAAGCCAGGGAGTGACTGGTAGATGCAATATTTATGGACAGCCGGGACACTTTGCTAAAGTCTGTCCCCAGAAGCGTTCCCCAAGATTGTAGGGAACAGAGTTCAGTTGAAAACACAGATCTAGAATTCACAACAGGTACTATTCTTTATGATTCTATTGCATATGTATTGATATATACTAATGCATTTGTTAAGAATATCTTTGACTGAGTTGCATGGAGATATGTTGTATCTGTTGAGTTTGTATGTACTGTAGTATTGATGTCCTTGCTTGTTGAGGAAGTGTTGATATCAGAGATTTCTGTATATATTGTATACTACAGTAAGATGAGAATGAAATAGAAATAGCTTATGATGTACTTGTGTTCCTGATTTGAACGCATTATTGATATGTATATGCTGAACAAGTATAGACATATTGGAGAATTTTTACCAGAAATGGTAAGAGTCAGATCAGAGATGACTGATCAGTGGAGATACCACGATAAGGATTCTAGATTTAGAATTCCTTTGATATCTGTATTGTTTATGACTCGATTAATACAGAAAGGAGCAGATTGCATCCCTATGTATTCAGTAGACCTACTGAAATCGAGCCTAACATTGACAGATATGTCAATGATGTATGAGTTGGCAGACATCAGCCAGATAAGATTTCAGATTTGTGTATTATATTAGAAAGATAGAGTTCAGAATTGAATTGAGATCAGACATTGATTGTATGTTAGAATTCAGTACAGAATGATATTAAAGGTACAGAATGATACAGAATAAATTGAAAGATCAGTAGAAGAGTACCGACCAAGAGTACATCTGATTTTGTGATACTCTTTGGCACGTGTCAGTATATTCAGAGATATTCTGATGAATTCTATGCTCATTATATCTATGAAATTTTGATATATTTGCAGCATCTGATTGACTGAATAGAAAATTTGAAGATTGTATTGAATATTCTGAGAACTGTAATGATTGTATGCAGAAATTGTTCAGATAAGAATCCTGCTTGAAACAGATTGTATTCAGAATATGCGATATCTGAAGTTAGTATACAGATTGATTTTGATACAGTTGAGATTGTGATCAGTTATTGATAAGATACCGATATCAGAAAGATCAGAAATTTCAGAAATGTCAGAAATGTCAGAAATGTATATTGTCTGATTTGACAGATTATCTTATTCGATTATTGCTTTATATCTGCTTGTGTATTGTTATTGTTCTAAATCAGTATTCGTGATATCTTATATTGGTTGGGAGCACCTTTTAATTGCAGATGAGATATAGCAGTTGATCAGAATGACATGAAGATATTTACCAGAAATCCTTGTTTTATGAGTTCACTGAACTCACTAGATCTGTATAGGTTACTGATATTTTGTATCTGATTTGATATTACTATTGTTTTGAATCCGTATATGATACAGATTGTTGTGAACCATTGAGAATATATACAGTTCAATTATATCAGAGTTGTTTTCGAGAGGTACAGCTATTCAGTAATGCGATCAGAATGTTCAGAGTTTGATTGATAATCAGAAAGGAGCATCGATCAGTGTAACCGATATATGATTTTGTGTTTTGTATGAAATTGACTAGCTTGTGATGTCAGAATGTTACAGAATTGTGTAACAGAATTGATATTGATAGTCAGAGCCGAATACCAGGTAGGTATTTCTTCTTTACTTTATGTTATTAACTGATTTGTTTAGGTCAGTAGTTCGGATCTGGAATCACAGATAGGGTCAAAAATGTACCGTAGTGGATTCAGTTTTCATTCTGATGATTGAGAATGTATTGTATTCGAACAGATAGTTGTGATATAGACAGATGAGATCAGTTATAACAGAATTGTATTTAAATGTTGGCAGAAATTGTACTGATACGTCTGAATTGCTAACAGAAAAGACTGAAAAATAGAAATTAGAAGATTTATTACAGAATTGTATAGTTTTAAATAGAAATGGGAGTACATTTCTATAGCATCCGTAATGAAATTACTGCCATTTTCTACAGATTGTGAAATATGATATGATTAAGATTGACAGATTGTTCAATCTATATCTATCAGTTTGTACCAGATAATGTACAAACATGACAAATGACACAGATCGGTGTCAGAAAAGTGGTCAGAAAGATCGGAATGTCATAGTAGATTATGTCAGATTGTGATTTTGCTTGAGTTTGTATTCGTGACAGAATATATCATGAACTCTTTCTTAGATCGTTTCACAGATTGACAGGCAGTTAGAATATGTTATCCAGATATTGGAAGACTTGGATACAGCTTTGGTGCTGGATGTTAGCACTAATTAGTATGATTTATTATCATTGTGCGACAATAGCTATGAGCTTATCTGATAGGTAAGGAGATAGTTATAGACAAGACAGTATACGTTGAGTACTACATATTTCTTTTGATGAAAATTGAAAGGAAGATGAAGATAGTTCAGAATGGACAGATTTAAGAAACCAATGTCGGATGATGACAATTGGTGTTTGAAGCTGAAGATTGTATACATCTTTGCTTGAGATAAACAGATTTGATAGCAGCTGATGGGACTGATATGTAATAAGCTTTAGATTGGTTTATACGGATGTTGTATAACCAGTAATGCGAGATTGATTCTGTCAGAAGGGTTGAAGAAGTATTATGACATTATACTTAGTATATTCTTATTCCAGACCGGAATCAGATGTTGAGTTTTGATTTAACTCTGTGATACATTTCTTCTGATATCTTTGAATTGATTGTGATGAGTTCGAGGACGAACTCAGATCTAAGAGGGTGAGAAATGTAAGGCCCAAGAATTATAGAATCGATAAACCAAGATTATTAATCTTCGTTAACGTGAGACTCGGAAGATATGAGAACGCATGATATGCAATGAGGGAAGAAAAGACATGAGAAAATAAGAGTTTCACTGGAGACAAGACCGCACCCGCGCTCAGGTTAGTACCGCACCCGCGCTGAATGTCCAGTAGGGTACCTAAATTTGACATTTCGAGACCGCACCCGCGGTGCTAGAGGGACCGCACCCGCGGTAGTGACACCGCACCCGCGGTCTTGTACGTAGCGCACCCACGGTCGTCAAAAGTCAGAAAATGAAGATAATGCCGAAGCATGAGCGCACCCACGCTCCTGGAAGCACCGCACCCGTGGTCATGCGTGTCACATGAAAAATGATGCCACGTGTAGTATCCCGATGCCTAATTTGAGTTAATTATTGGATTAATTATATTTCGGTGGGATCGGAAGGACCGAACAGAGTTCGGATCGTCCGAAGCGGGTTCGGATCGTCCGAAGAGGGTTCGAATCGTCCGAAGACAGGTGGCTGGACACGTGGAAGACATGCAGAGTTCGGATCGTCCGATCAGGGTTCGGATCGTCCGAAGACAGGTGTCTGGACACGTGGAAGACATGCAAGGTTCGGATCGTCCGATCAGAGTTCGGATCGTCTGAAGTGTGCCGGATCGGATCTTCCGAAGTGGATCGGATCTTCCGATCGTTGTCTATAAATAGAGGCGCGAGGTTTCACTTTTTACTCGCCAATTCCGAGTGTTCCAGAGCGTTTTAGTCGTTTCTGATGGGTTTCTAGTTTTTTCCCGAGGTTTAGGCACTAGCGGGGAGCTACTAGTCTTGTAGCGGAGCTGTGCTCTAGTTGGGAGCTAGCGGCATCAGTGGGCTGACTACGGACGCAGACTTGATTCTAGGACTGATTGCTAGGATCTACTGGTTTGAGGTACGGAAGTACTATCCGAGATAGCAGGATTGAGTATGCTTTACTATGTGTTGCATGTTTATATGTTGCATTATTATCTGTCATATGATGCATGGTTTATTATGCGGCATTTGCATAATCATGTTGAGCCTGACTATTTTTGAGATAGCCTGTTGAGAGGGTGCTCAGCCCTCGTTTGTTGTGGATGGTTGGACCCCGTTGGCCGACGGTGGTCAGGTCACCGGTATATCCACAGGTTTATTTTGGTATGGGAGCCACCTCCTGGTACGACGGCGCAGAGTGCTACATACCTTGACGTCATTTACCTGAGCAGTATTTCGATATACCCAGATCCTGGTATCCAGTACATTTTGCATACATGCATGTCATAGTCTTGTATACTCATGCTTTCGGTGCTGAGCGTTTTATGCTCACGTCCTCGGTTTATCTCTGTTTTGGACACCCTATTCGATGGGGCAGGTCTCAGGTTGGACGGTCCAGGAGGGAGTGGACAGGGAGCTGGCAGAGGTTGACCTGTAGTTGTTGGTATTTGTTCTTGGTATTTAGTTCGATCTGGTTGTTTAAGTATTTTTGTACTTACAGATTCGATTGGGTTGTATTACTGTTTTTCCGCTGTTTACCTGATTCAGTTTAAATGTTAAATTTTGCATGCTTAAGTTCTGATTAGTAGGTGATTCTGGAACGGGTCACTACATTTATGGTATCAGAGCATGCATTAAGATTTTGGGATTTAGAACTGTTCTTTTGGGTTTAATCGCTGGTAACTTTTGTAGCTAAGAGATTTCTGGTTTTGACGACGATGCTAGTAGTCATGGCAGCGTTGGACGCTGGGGAGACCGCGACGATCGGGAGCGTCGTCGAGAGCATCGAGAACGTCGTCAACACCGTCGTGATGAGCCTCGGAGTTTTAGTATGCATCGGTTCTTGCAGATGGGGCCGAAACCTCTTTCAGGCGGTGAGACCCCGGATGTTGCGGAGAACTGGCTCGAGAGGATGGAGAGCTGCTTCAAGACTTTTCAGTGCTCGGCGGAGCAGCAGATTGATACCCTTGATTTCTTGCTGGAGGGTGGTGCGCGTAAGTGGTGGAGGTCTACCTCTGCACCGATAGTTCAGCGACAGGGTCGAGTTCTTTGGGCCGATTTCCGAGCCGCTTTCATGCTGCTTTACTTTCCGCCAGCTCTTCTGCAGACCAAGGCGATTGAGTTGATCAATCTGAAGCAGGGAAGTTTGTCTGTTGATGAGTATCAGCAGAAGTTCTTTGAGTTGCTTCCGTATGTTCCGCATGTCAGTGACAATGCTATGGCCAAGTATAACCATTTTCTTCAGGGCCTCAATCAGGAGATTTATGATCGGGTTGTTGTCTGCGATGATCCGACATCGTATGAGGGTCTTGTGAATCGTTGTCGCCAAGCTGAGGGCAGTTTGCTGAGAGGTCGAGCCATGCAGTCTGCTCGTCCTACTAGTTCTTTGGGTTCCCGCGCCCAAGCATTTAAGAAGGCTGGATCTACTTCTTCTTCCTCTGGATCTGGAGGAATTCACCATTTTGGGAAGAAGAAGGGCCCGTGTCAGCATTGCGGGAAGGATCATCCGACGGAGCGTTGTCGCAAGGTTGCGGGTGCTTGTTACAAGTGCGGTGAGATGGGCCACATGAAGAGAGATTGTCCACAGACGGGCGGAGGATCAGGATCTGGTTCTCAGGCTTCAGTTCATCAGAGGCCACAGCAGGGACAGTCTACTCAGGGTTCTAACCTCCGACCGCGTACTCAAGGGCAGGTCTTTGCTCTTAACCAGGATCAGGCGGCTGAGGAGAACGAGAGAGTTATCGCAGGTGTGTTTTTATTATGTGGATTACCTGCTTACGTTCTCATTGACACTGGTGCATCTCATTCATTCATATCTGCGAGATTTGCTAAGCGTCATAAGTTACCTTTCACTTCTTTGGACGTTGTGGTATCTGTTTCCACGCCGATGGGTCATTCGGTGCTAGCTAAACGTCTAGTTTTGGGTTGTCCTCTAGAGTTTGAGGGTAATGCTTTAACTGCTAATTTGATGATTCTTGTGATGGAGGATTTTGATTGCATTCTGGGAATAGATGTGCTGACTGTGTTTAGAGCTACTGTGGACTGTTATCAAAAGTTTGTGCAGTTTCGTCCAGTTGAGGGCGACAGTTGGTTTTTCTATGGATAGGGAGCGCGACCCCCGATGCCTGTGGTTTCTGCTCTGAAAGCCTGTCGTGCTTTAGAGTCGGGCGGGGAAGGCTACCTTATCTATGCTATTGATTCGTCCGCAGATAGTGTCGGTATCAGTGACATTCCAGTGGTTTGCGATTTTCCGGATGTTTTTCCCGAGGAGATTCCTGGTTTTCCTCCCGTTCAGGAAGTGGATTTCGGCATTGATTTAGTGCCAGGCACGGCACCAATCTCTAGAGCTCCTTATCGTTTAGCTCCATCGGAGATGCAAGAATTGAAACAGCAGTTGCAGGATCTTCTTGACAAGGGGTATATTCGACCCAGTGTGTCCCCGTGGGGAGCTCCAGTTCTTTTTGTCAAAAAGAAGGATGGTTCTATGCGGCTCTGCATAGATTATCGGCAGTTGAATCGTGCGACGATAAAGAATAAGTATCCGTTGCCACGGATTGATGATTTATTTGATCAACTGCAAGGTACCTCTGTGTATTCCAAGATTGATTTAAGGTCTGGTTATCATCAGCTTCGGGTTCATCAGGGAGATATATCGAAGACTGCATTCAGGACCCGGTATGGGCATTATGAGTTTCTGGTTATGCCTTTTGGGGTGACGAATGCACCAGCAGTTTTTATGGATCTGATGAATCGGGTTTTTCGGGAATTCTTGGATAAGTTTGTTGTGGTGTTTATAGATGATATCTTAATCTATTCGCATGATCAGCAAGAACACGTACAACACTAAGGATTATTTTACAGACACTTCGCGAGAATCAGCTTTATGCGAAGTTGAGTAAATGTGAGTTTTGGATTGACAGGGTTGTATTCCTTGGTCATGTCATTTCTAGCGAGGGAGTTTCAATTGACCTAAGTAAGGTGGAAGCGGTATTGAACTGGTCGCGTCCGACGACAGTAGCCGAGATCCGCAGTTTTCTGGGATTGGCTGGGTATTATCGCCGTTTCATTGTCAACTTCTCTCAGATTGCTAGGCCACTCACTCAGCTCACTCGGAAAGATGTTTCATTTGAATGGACATCAGAGTGCGAAGAGAGTTTCTTGGAACTTCGCAGACGTTTGACATCTGCGCCTGTTTTGGCTTTACCGTCTGGATCTGGTGGTTTCAGTGTTTACACCGATGCCTCTTTACAGGGACTAGGGTGTGTTCTGATGCAGAATGAGCATGTGATTGCTTATGCGTCGAGACAGTTAAAGCCTCATGAGGAAAACTATCCTGTTCATGATCTGGAATTAGCAGCGATCGTTTTTGCTTTGAAAATCTAGCGCCATTATTTGTATGGTGAGCGATTGGAGATTTTCACCGATCATAAGAGTTTGAAGTATCTGTTCACTCAGGCTGAGTTGAACATGCGTCAGCGTCGTTGGATGGATCTACTCAAGGATTACGATTGTGAGATCAAGTATCATCCAGGATCTGCGAATCTCACGGCCGATGCTCTTAGTCGCAAGGTGAGGTTATCTGCTCTTCAGACTTGTGCTGTATCTGGGATTATTCAGGATTTCTGTTCGATGGGATTCAATTGTAAGCATCGGAAGGGAACAGAGAGTATCCGTATAGCTACTATTTTGTCCGAGCCAGTTTTGTATTCTCGGATTAGAGATGCTCAGATGTCTGATTCTAAGGTTCAGAAATTAGCTCGGTTGGCTGATAGAGATAATACTTCTGGATTCCACTATCAGTCCGAGGGTCTTTTGTGCTTATCTGGTCGTGTTGTTGTACCGGAAGATGACACTTTGAGGGAAGAGATTTTGTCCCAGGCTCATCGTAGCAAGTTGAGTGTTCATCCAGGGAGCAACAAGATGTATAAGGATTTGAGGACTCGATTTTGGTGGAAAGGTATGAAACGTAATGTTTATCAGTATGTCTCCAAGTGCCTTGTCTGTCAGCAGGTGAAGGCTGAGTATCGACGACCTGGAGGTTTGTTGCAGAATCTTCCTATTCCGGAGTGGAAGTGGGAGCATATCACGATGGACTTCGTGACTCACTTGCCTATGTCTGTGGGGAATAGAGATGCTATCTGGGTGGTAGTGGATCGACTTACTAAGTCTGCCCATTTTCTTCCGTATAACAGAGATTTCACTTTCGATCGGATGGCACGGTTGTACATTCAGGAGATTGTACGGTTTCATGGTGTGCCCGTGAGTATCGTTAGTGACAGAGATCCTCGATTTACATCTAGATTTTGGGGCAGCTTTCAGCAAGCTTTGGGCACTACCCTGAGTTTGAGTACTGCATATCACCCAGAGACTGACGGTCAGTCAGAGAGGACTATTCGTACTCTTGAGGATATGTTGAGATCTTGTGTGATGGATTTCGGGCCAGCTTGGCAGGATCATCTGCCGCTGATAGAGTTTGCATACAACAACAGTTTTCATAGGAGTATTGGTATGTCTCCGTTTGAAGCATTGTATGGTCGACGTTGTCGTACTCCTCTGTTCTAGGAAGAAGTCGGAGAACGACAGGTCGAGGGTCCAGAATTGATTCAGCAGGCCATGGACAAAGTTCTTGTGATCAAACAGCGGATTAAGACTGCTCAGGATCGACAAGCGAGTTATGCGAACACCAAGCGCAGACCTCTTCATTTTGATGCAGGCGAGAAAGTGTTTCTCAAGGTATCACCTTTTCGGAGGATTCTGAGATTTGGACTCAAGGGTAAGCTATCTCCGAGATTCATTGGTCCTTTTGAGATCTTAGAATGTGTGGGATATTTGGCCTACAGATTAGCTTTGCCACTGTATCTGTCTAGTGTTCACAATGTGTTTCATGTGTCCTTGTTGAGACGATACGTAGCGGATGAGTCTCATGTTTTGCATCCGACAGAAGTTCAGCTGAATCCGGATTTGTCTTTTGTGGAAAGACCGGTTTCGATTTTAGACCGGAAGGATAAGGTACTGCGGAATAAGACTATTCCTCTTGTCTTAGTGCAGTGGCAGCACCGAGGTACTGAAGAAGCTACTTGGGAACTAGAGAGTCGCATGCGGTCAGAGCATCCAGAGTTGTTCTAGTTGTAGTATTTTCAGTAATGATTGTAATTTCAGTTGTACTTTCAGTTGTAATTCATTCTTAAGATTGAATGTATTGTTGTTCAGAATTGTCATTCTTCAGACTCGATTTCGCGGACGAAATCCTTTTTAGGGGAGGAGAATGTAGTATCCCGATGCCTAATTTGAGTTAATTATTGGATTAATTATATTTCGGTGGGATCGGAAGGACCGAACAGAGTTCGGATCGTCCGAAGCGGGTTCGGATCGTCCGAAGAGGGTTCGAATCGTCCGAAGACAGGTGGCTGGACACGTGGAAGACATGCAGAGTTCGGATCGTCCGATCAGGGTTCGGATCGTCCGAAGACAGGTGTCTGGACACGTGGAAGACATGCAAGGTTCGGATCGTCCGATCAGAGTTCGGATCGTCCGAAGTGTGCCGGATCGGATCTTCCGAAGTGGATCGGATCTTCCGATCGTTGTCTATAAATAGAGGCGCGAGGTTTCACTTTTTACTCGCCAATTCTGAGTGTTCCAGAGCGTTTTAGTCGTTTCTGATGGGTTTCTAGTTTTTTCCCGAGGTTTAGGCACTAGCGGGGAGCTACTAGTCTTGTAGCGGAGCTGTGCTCTAGTTGGGAGCTAGCGGCATCAGTGGGCTAACTACGGACGCAGACTTGATTCTAGGACTGATTGCTAGGATCTACTGGTTTGATGTACGGAAGTACTATCCGAGATAGCAGGATTGAGTATGCTTTACTATGTGTTGCATGTTTATATGTTGCATTATTATCTGTCATATGATGCATGGTTTATTATGCGGCATTTGCATAATCATGTTGAGCCTGACTATTTTTGAGATAGCCTGTTGAGAGGGTGCTCAGCCCTCGTTTGTTGTGGATGGTTGGACCCCGTTGGCCGACGGTGGTCAGGTCACCGGTATATCCACAGGTTTATTTTGGTATGGGAGCCACCTCCTGGTGCGACGGCGCAGAGTGCTACATACCTTGACGTCATTTACCTGAGCAGTATTTCGATATACCCAGATCCTGGTATCCAGTACATTTTGCATACATGCATGTCATAGTCTTGTATACTCATGCTTTCGGTGCTGAGCGTTTTATGCTCACGTCCTCGGTTTATCTCTGTTTTGGACACCCTATTCGATGGGGCAGGTCTCAGGTTGGACGGTCCAGGAGGGAGTGGACAGGGAGCTGGCAGAGGTTGACCTGTAGTTGTTGGTATTTGTTCTTGGTATTTAGTTCGATCTGGTTGTTTAAGTATTTTTGTACTTACAGATTCGATTGGGTTGTATTACTGTTTTTCCGCTGTTTACCTGATTCAGTTTAAATGTTAAATTTTGCATGCTTAAGTTCTGATTAGTAGGTGATTCTGGAACGGGTCACTACACGTTCCCAGAATTTGCATGCAATATATATACGGTCACCTCCCTTCAGAATCAGACGAAGACAGCCGATAATTCCTCCAGAAATCCCTTCAACTTTTGTTAGCCTTGATTTGTGATTCCGTGTGAACCGTTTATTAAAATTCAAATCCGACTTCAGTTCTGAGTTCCTCTAGCTACGAGCTACACAAGGACGTAAGTTTTGCTACGTTTAGACATGTTTTGAATTTGAGATATTGTCAGAACTGAATATGAATCAGATATGGCGTTTCTGCTTCCGTAGATATTGTAGAATTGAAGTCAGATTAAAGAACAGACCGTTTCTGTAATTGTTATGATTTTTGAAAGATATTGACTGAGATTTTGATATCAGAATTGTGTATTACTGATTTTCAATATACCGATATTCAGATGATGAGTTCCAGTATTATATTTGTGATGTTTAGTTTGACGGGGTTATTCAGATTGTATTGTTATGCCGTCAAAACATCAGTTGAGTTATATTGATCAGATTCAGTATTGATTGAGATTGATCAGACTCAGTAATTACTCAGATTGTATTGTAATGTCGATGACATGAATTAGATTGTATCTTGTTCAGATATTGATCAGATTGTATACTGATTTGAGTATTGATCAGAACAGATTGTGTATTGAGTTATTTACTGATACAGCGTATTCAATATTGTCATTTCAGATTGATATGGACAGAGTTGAATACAGATCATCGTCTTCGTCAGATAGGGACGACAAAGGTATAATTCATGTGATATTTGGGAAGACACAACTCAAATAAGATCCTATTTGAGTTTCCCAGCAAAAATCACATACTAGCTTTATTGTTTATATTATGCTTTGTTTACAGATTGTCATACATTGCATTTTAAGATATTTATGCTTTGTTTACAGATTGTCATACATTGCATTTAAGATAGGAGAGTCGTTGACAGCCATTGTCACATATCTAGATGTTCGGTGTATCTCAGCTTAGGAGCAGCCCTGACTCCTATTGCAGTCGTTGATACACCTCAGACCGAAGTCTAGGAATAAGACGTACAGTCACCCCGAGTGGGAGGGTAGGTGACAGCCATTGACGTCTTATTCATACCGGGATCCCTAGAGTTATAGTTGAGTCGAGTCTAGACATGATTTGACTAGAACTGCATGTGTTTAGAGATGTGGTTTCATAGAAAATGAAACCCATGTTTATTGCTTTCAGTATGATAGCATGTTTATATGATTTGATTTAAATTGCATGTCTATCTGAAAGGAGTTGCATGCTTATTGTGATTTGATTTCATAGATTATGAAATCTATTACTTTGAATATGTTCATGATAGCATGTTTTATGATTTAGATTGTTTATATACATGCTTACCATGTTTTATACTGGGATTTATTCTCACCAGAGTTATCTGGCTGTTGTCTTGTTTTGTATGTGTGCATGACAACAGGTGGGACTGGATCGGGGTCAAGAGGATGAGGAGAGAAGAAGAGTTAGCGTGGTGATTCCGGACTTACTGTAGATTTGGTTTATTACTTGAACTTAGTAACTGAACCTTAGACTTAGATTGTACAGTATTGTACTTTTATACTGAAATGTATTTTATACTGAGATGTATATTATTTAGATTCCATTACCTTCCGCATTTACATTTTATAAAGAAAAATTTTTAGACCCTGTTTATCAGAACTGATAATTAAATCCCAACGAAAATTAAGAAGATGATTAGCGTCCGGGTCCCCACACCGTCAAATTGATGGACAATCAGAACGAGTAAATCAAATTTTAAAAGATATGTTGAGAGCCTGTACTATTGATTTTCCAATCATTTGGGACAGTAAACTACCGTTGGCTGAGTTTACATATAACAATAGCTATCAGCCAAGTATTGGAATGGTACCATATACTGCATTATATGGTAGAAAATGTCGCTCTCTGGTACATTGAGATGAAGTAGGAGAAAGAAAATTATTAGGCCCTGAATTTGCACAACAGACAGCTGAATTGGAAACTAAGATCAGAGAAATAATGCACACTGCCCAGAGTCGACAGAAAAGCTATGCTGATGTGCGATGTCGTCGATTGGAATTTCTGGTTAGGGACCATGTATTTGTAAAGATAACACCATTGAAGGGCATTTTTCGTTTTTGTAAGAAAGGAAAATTGAGTCCAAGATATATCGGTCCATTTGAAATCTTGGAAAGAATAGGAGATAGAGCCTACCGAGTTGCATTACCATAGAGTTTATCAAACGTTCATAACGTTTTTCATGTTTCCTTACTACAGAAATATTTGGCCAATCCTTCTCAAGTTCTTCATAAAGAAACCATTAGAGCTTGCATCGAATCTCTCGTACGAAGAACGGCCGGTCCAAATCCATGACTAGAAATCAAAAGTGTTACGAGGATAGGAAATACCCTTGGTGAAACTATTATGGCGCAATCATGGAATTGAAGAAGCAACTTGGGAGCGAGAAGATGAGATTCAACAGAGATATCCTGAACTATATGGTACGTCAAATTTCGAGGACAAAATTCTTTGAAGGAGCAGAGAATTATAATGACCGGTTACTCGTACAAATGATAATAATACGTTTATGTCATTTAATATGTAGTTATTTAGCTCATTGTTGATAGGTTGAGATGTGTTTAGAAGGGGGGGTTGAATAAACACACACAACTTTATAATCTTTTTGAAAGAAGTGTCAGTTTTATGACAAACTGAAACTAGTAATCTTGTCAGTCAATGACAATCAGTTTAACTGATAACAGTTGCGGAAATAAACTGACTGAAAGATAAAATAAATAATTGAAGTAAGAACACAAAAAGATTTATGGATGTTCGGAGATTTTAATTATTCCTACGTCACCTCTTCTATCACAAGGTTATGATATGCACTAAAAGACTTTACAAAACTTGTACAGACCCACTTCAGTTTGGACTTAACACTGCCAAAACCGAAACTCTTAGTTTATTAAATATCTCACAGTTATTCGACTGAACTTAGCACAAATGATCTAGTTAAAGATCAAATAAACAATAAAACAATTTGTGCTTATATGCTCAAAAAATAGCCTCAAATGCTACAAATAGATATGATAAGTGTGAGGTTTTAAATTCTTGAGTAGGAGCGATAAATTCAGCAGGGTAACAACAAGATTAAGAGATTGGATAAATTGATTATTTCTCAACTACTCTTCTCACCTATTTATAGGCTTCTCTTCAACGGCAACATTGAATATAATTTGAATCTTTATATCCGTTGATTGCCACATAAATATTCCTCTGACATTCGTACACTTTAAAGATTTTGAAATGCGGCGTTCCACTATGATTTGCAGTCTGATTTGTGCTGTTTTTGGTTGGATGTCCTTTTGTACAACTAATGATGTGTACAGTTGAATGATCAGCTGATTCGCTAGTAAGCTCACAACTGAATATGTCAACTGATCAGTTTCCAACTGATTAGTCAATTGTCTTTGTAAGTTCAATTCAGCTGGTTTCATTTGTCTTTGATAAACTGCGCATTAATATTTAGTTAGGCAACTGTTAGTTGATTTATGTAGTTCAGTTAATGCAAACTACTTGATCAATTAGTCCAATAAATTAATCACTTAATTTGTCAAACAACCGAAAATAAGTTTCTAACAATTTCTCCCTTTTTGGTGTTTGACAAAACTTGTAAAATAAGAACTGATAAAATGAACTCAAAAATATTCTTCGAATTCATTGTAGATAAAATAATTCTTCAATGTACAGATTCGTACAAAAAAAAATCAGAAATTAATCTATGTACAGATTCGTACAAAGAATAAAAGAATAAAGATTATCTGCCCGAGTCTTCAACCAATAACTAAAGTCAGTTGATCTTCATTTCTTCTTCTTTCCTTTGTCTTCTTCTGTCTAGCTAAATTCCACTTTTTGTCAAGCACAACAACTTTCTTGGATAAGATTCGAACATCTGCTGCGATATCTGATACAACATTCATCACAATGTTTCTGCAGCATATCAATTCTTTTATTTAATGTACTCTCCAGAAAATCAAAGCGTCTGCCGAATAATGCTCGAGTTTGGAAATGAGATTCAGTCGACAGTCTATATTTCTTGATTTCATCCATCTAGAGAAAGAGAAAGTCACACTCTGATTGATTTGATTTAGTTTTTTCGAGGTAAACTCATTGTTAGATTTAAGATTCAATGAGTGTGCAAGCTGAGTTGACTGTATTGCAGAAATAGTATTCATCATACTGAAGAGGTTGGACTGAACAGTTTGAAGTTCTTCAAATACGGCATCAATATCTGAAATACCAGGAGACATGGTTCCTGAAGTTTCTGGAATCTGCTCCCTTTTCTGTTGAGTAAAAATAAACATAGCACCTCAGTTGCTTCTGTTTAATGCATCACAATTTTTTGAAATATTTTCAGTTGTAAGTTCTTGTTGAGGCTGGGGAGGAGAAGAGACAGTTGGAAGAACAAAAGTAGTAGAAGGTTCTTCAGTTGGTTCCAAAACTGGTTCGTCATTTGGTTGATGAACGGGCTCTTCAGCTGGTTGATTAACTGTCTCTTCCGTTGGAACTTCTTTAGTTGAGACTGAGTGCAACTGAGCCTCTTCAGTATGTTCCAAAATTGTCTATTCTGTCATAACAACTGACTGAACTGGCTCTTCAGCTTCTACAAAAATGGGCTTCTCGGCCGGTTCTTCAAAACTAACAGCTTGAACTGCTGGTTCTTCAGTATCAATGGGCCGATCTGCTAGTTCTTCCGTCAAGATACAACTTTAACTGATCTTGATGTTGCCAGCTGAATATAAGAAGTGACCGATTTGATGACCTCATCAAGATTGGCCAATGATAATTCAACTTCAGAATAAAGCGTTGCATCAGCAGTTGAAAAGGGAGGTGCTGAAGATGATGTAGGTTGAGCAACTGATGTGGAAGGCTCTTGAACTGATTTTTCAGCTGGCTCTTCTGATGATAAATCTTGGGAGGCTGCTGGAATGATCAGTTCTTGATCCATTTACTAGTTTTTGATCCCCATCTGCAACGTGAGAAGATCCAAGTCCAGTTGGTTATGCACAGCTGTATCATTGAATGCAGTTGGACTGGTAGGATCATAGTTCAGTCGCATTTCTGCAACTATCTTCTGTAGCTTCTTTGCTCTCAGTTGATTGAAGAAATAATTCTTTCACTCCAGAGCCTGATCAATTGTAGAAGCCTTGACTACCTTCATAACAAAAGTCTCCATATCAATAAATTTCTTTAGTTTAGAATTCTTCTGAAGCTGTTTGGCAAAGACTTCTGTTTTGAATCTGACCCATTCATTATAAGCCTTGAGCTTGTTTTCTGCAAATTCATTGATCTCTTTCCAAATGAGATCAATGTGCGTTTGGATTGCATTGGATGGCCTGGGCTCTTCTTGCATTTTTCCTTTGCCTTTAGAGTCAATCAGGGCATGAGGAATGGTCAACCCTGAAGTAGTTGGATCAATTTGTTCTCTGATCACTATCCCCTTTGGTCTTGCAGTAGGTAGAGAGGTGTAGCCAGCAATAGTGATCAATGGAGCCTCAACTCCAGCAAGTTTTTATTGTCACCCGATTCGGTGAATTTCTTCTTCAGTAGAATGGCAGACATAAGTAATTGAACCTCAGTTGAGGGTTCAGTTGTAATAGCCTTTAGAAGGATAGCCTTGATAGGCTGTTGAGCTCCCGACTACATCAGTTTTTCAGTTGGGATGGTCCCAACTGTAGCAACAGGTTTTGTCTTCACGGTTCTTGGCTTCTTGATGACCTTGGGAGATGGAGTCTTCTCAGAATCAAGTTCACGGACAATCAGCTTGCGCTTGATTGTCTTATTCTGATGAGTCTTCCTTTTCTGAACTGATTTGGAAGCCTCTTGTGTCCCAATCTCCTTCTTTACCTTCAATAACTGCTTAGGAGATATGTCCAGTTTCTGCTTCGGTGGTTGGAAATTCTTAGCATTGAAGATTTCCATTTTTGATGATTTTTCAGAATCATCAGTCACTAGTTCTTTTACTTTCAGCAAATAGCTGAGCTGCATTGCATAGTCTTTAGATTGTTTGGACGATTGAAACATATTCCTCAGGATGTTGAAAATTATATTCTTCCAATTCAGTTTCCGTCCATCCATAATAGCAGTCATGACCTGAAATTTTTCAATAGTAAGTGCAGCAAAGGATGAATCCTTTGCTAAAAGCCCTTTGGCTACTATATCTGCCAGTAGTTGCACATCTAGCTTCAACTCCTTCTTGGGATCGGAAACTTTGATTTTCTAACCTTCAGCAGATAGAATGGTTTGCATCTCCTCAACATCAGATGCATTAAATTTAGATAGATTAACTAGCCCATCAGTAGGCAGTTGAAATAGGTTGCAGAAGAACTCCTCTTTAATGATCAGCAGCTGACCATTTATAGTAGTTGCGATACTGCCATTTGTAGTGACATATCCGTTGGCATAGAGTTCCCGAATCTCTTTGATATAGATTTCGTAGGAAGATAATCCCAAAAATTGTTTCAATCCAGCTTCTTCCAGTTTGATAAAGATGTTCTTCATAGCTTCGTCTGATACAGTCAAAAATGATTCAAAATTGATTACCATTGCATTCATGACGTGAGCTGGGATTTGATTCGCCATTTGATTGAATATTTTTCTGCGAGAAAGAAAGCTTGAATTTGTTTTTGTAAATTTTAAGTAAGCGTAAGGAGAAAAACTGAATTGGAGCGGGTATAGTACTGATGTAAGTGACTCTTCAAATTTTTGGACACGTGTCAATCCAGGAAAATTTGAATTAAAAACGTGTGTAAGTGTGGTAAAAACATGTGTAAGTATTAATGGATTACCTGGTCCACGTTCCAAAATACTATTCATTGAAGGACATCAATTAATGCTTAGAAAAACAGTCACATCATTTAATATAGAATATTATTCGATTTATTAGTTAACTTATAAGAGAAGATGTTGAAAACCAAACTCTAAATTCTGGAGTTTTACAAACTGATCAACCAACTTATACGCGCAATTATATTCAGCAACTGGACTTAACAACTGAAATCAGCAGATCTAATAAAGAAAACTAATCATATGGAAACCGATCAGTTGATATATTCAGCCGTATGCTTTTAAGCTAAGCATCCTTCAACTAAACATGTCTCGGGAAAGAACATTCAACCGACAAAGAGACATAGCAGTCTGCAACTGAATATGAAACGCCGCTGTAATGCCCGTAAATTTAATCCTAGTAATCTGTAATTATTGATTTATAATTTGATATGATTATTAAAGGATTAATCCGGACACAAAAATGAGATTGCGTGTGAAAAAGATATGTGCGAGGATAGGCCATTCGCGCACATGCGCGACCAGACGGGCGCACATGCGCGAAGGGGACAGAAAGACTCGCGCATATGCGCGGAATATGTCGCGCATATGCGCTTGCTTTGCAGGTCACGTCCAGAGGGCCTCGCGCATAAGCACGACGTGTATTCGCGCATATGCGCGAGACAACCCGAGAGTTGTGAAGAATCCCTCGCGCATATGCGCCGAAAAGGGGCGCGCATATGCGCGAGGTGATGTGCCAGACACGCGCCGAGACATATGGTCTCGCGCATATGCCCGGGTGATGTCGCGCATATGCGCGAGACGTGTTGCGCGAAGAGTTCGCCATTTGCCCTGATGCATGCATGATTGTATATATATATACAAATACGTTTAATATGCATAAGAAAGAAAGAAAACAAGGAAACGCTGTAAAAAATTTTCTTGAATCTTAGGATCGAGATTGTGCAAAATATGTCCGTCTGATTTTGAATCCGACTTCAGTACCGAATTCCTAGCAACGTAGGCTACGATTGGACGTAAGTTTTACTACGTTTTGACATGTTTTGAAATTAGGATGTTGTTGGAATTGAATACACGTCATATATATTGTTCTTGACATGTTAGACAACGTAGAATCGAAGTCAGATTAAGAAACAGAGTGATTATAGAATTGTTATGATTTTCTGAAGTTAATTGACTTAGATATGATACTAGAGTGTATTGTTATAGATTATTAGTTGAGGAAATTATTATCTGGTGATGTTATATTGACCGAGATAACGGGATTGTGTGGTTATACCGTTGATTTTGAATTATTGATCAGATTGGTATCGACTTGAATGGTATATTGACATGATATCATTGATATTGCCATTGCCAGATTGAGGGATCGACAGGGTTTGAATTCCAGACCGAAACTGCAAACGAAAGGTATAAGTAAATGTGTATTGGGAGATCGACTTGAGTCGATTTAGACTTTAGTTTCCCTAAATCACATACTTTACTTTATTTCATTGATATTTGCATTATTGTGATTGATGTACTTGTTCTCTTGATTTATAGATAGCAGGTATTAGAAAAGTAATCTTATGACAGAAGTGCCTGATAGTGGTGGGATCGCCACGGGCACATTGCACGATGTCATGAGATAGTGTGTTAGCGGTAGTGCCATAGTCTGTCACCGGATAATTGGCTATCGATGTGGATAGAATTGTAGCTCCTACTATTACTGGTGATCGGTACCGTATCGATGTGGATAGAATTATAACTTCGTCTATTACTGATTATCGATGTTATATCGATGTGGATAGAATCAGAGCTTTCTTCTATTACTGGTGATCGATACTATACCGATGTGGATAGAATCAGAGCTTCTTCTATTACTAGTGATTGATGCTATATCGACGTGGATAGAACTGGAGTCTTTTCTATTACTGTTGTTTGATATGGAATGCCAATTTCTGGAAACCAGGATCCCTATGCTAGGATTGAGTCTAGTCTGAGTCGTGGAGTCACGAGCTTTGTCGACAGTTTGATATTGATTATATTTCAGCTTTTGATATATAATTGCTGTTATCTGTCCATGCTTTTATGTTTATCATATGAGTGCATGTTTCGTTGATTTATACTGGGATTATATTCTCACCGGAATTATCCGGCTGTTGTCTTGTTTGTATGTGTACTTGACAACAGGTGGGACAGGTTCAGGGTCCAGGAGATGAGGAGAGATCGTGATTAGAGTGGAGGCTCCGGACTTGGATTAGAGATAGGGTTTGGACATTTGACATGAGATGTTACACCTTAGTTGAACAAATGTATGTGGTACAGGACTAGTACTTTTATATACTGAGATGTGTATATGTTTTATGTCACTACGTTCCGCATTATTTTTAAAAAAAAAAATTTAGACCCTGTTTATTATAATTGTTTTAATTAGTCCCAATGATGATTAAGAACTTGATTAGCGTCCGGGTCCCTACAACAGGTGGTATCAGAGCAATAGATTCTTGAGACTGAGATAGGAGCTAGTGAGCGGGGTAGAATGTGTTTTCTTCTCTGCTTTTGATTGCTAGCATAAATTCTTGTTTTAATACATATTTGCCTGAATATCTGATTTTGATATGGTATTGTGTATTATTTGGAATGGATCAGCTGTAAGATGATCCGAGGAGGATTGAAACTGGTAAGTGGTATTTGGAATTACTAACCCCTTTAATTATCAGATATGCCTCCGAGAAGAGTGCCAGAACAGGGGAGTACCTCGAATCCTCCCATGGATGTGACAGCTACTCCCATGGAGAATTTGTTGAAAAGGTTCCAGTCCTTCCATCCACCGACCTTGAAGGGTAAGGATAATTCCGTGGAATGTGAGAGCTGGTTGGATGATATTGAAATGATGTTTGAATCTTTTGAGTATACTGATGAGAAGAGGGTGAAACTGATCGGACACCAGCTGCATGCCGTTGCCAAAAACTGGTGGATCACGACGAAACGGGCATTGGAACAACGAGGTACGACCATTACCTGGAATGTGTTTAAGGCTGAATTTTATCAAAGGTTCTTTCCAGTTTCGTATAGGAAGGACAAGGGAGCCGAATTTGCAAACTTGAGACAGGGCCAGTTAAATATCGAGGAATACGTGGCCAAGTTTTCTACTCTGCTCCGATTTTCTCCTCATGTGGCTGAACATGATGAGGCCGTGGCGGACCAGTTTATAAATGGCCTAAACCCTGAAATCTTTACCTTGGTGAATACGGGGAGGCCAAAAAATTTCACCGATGTTTTGAATCGAGCCGAGGGAGCCGAAGCCGGTTTAATGAGACAGAGAGAGGCTTCGTTTGTGCCTTCAGCACTGTTACGCCTTAAACGCATACAAATCTCGAGGATGAGATTAATGTTTTTAATGCTGTAACATATCCCAAAGTTTTTGTTTTGATGATACCAAAACTTGGCTTAAAAATATACTAATGTTTTATATTGAGGCATGCAGGAAATTAAAAACAAAGTTAAGTTCGGAAGATCCGAAGTTGGTTCGGACGTTCCGAAAAGGTGCCGATCAGAAGCAAAGTAGAAGCTGTTCGGAAGCTGCGAGGAGCCAGTTCGGACGTTCCGAAGACGTGATCGGACCTTCCGAACACAAGCAATCAAATCACTTCAATGCGGAGACAAATTGATCTGACTGTTGATTGAGTAGATTTCGGACGCTACGAAGGACATAATCGGACGCTACGAAGTGTTGAAGATTTCAAATCTCCGGAAACGCGGGAATGTTCGGACGGTACGAACTTGAGTTCGGACCTTCCGAAGCTGTTCATACACTGTCTGAAAGAACTGTTCGGAAGAAACGTAGTTTGATCGGTCCCTCCGAAGCATATGTTCGGACCCTACGAAGTCAAGAACGGACGATCCGAAGTCATCCCAGAATTACGCAAATTGATTTCAATCACATCAGACGTTCCGAAGCATAAACAGAAGATCCGAACCTTGGCGTCCAAGACTAGTATAAATAGGCCTTTGAGGATGCATTCTCAATCATCCCACTCCACTCTCTCTTGTCTCTTACAAAGCTTTCTACTATCTTTTGTGTGCGTTGATTAAAAGAGTTGTAATATCAAAAGAGTTGTAGAAAAAAGAGTGAAAGTAATACTCTCGAGTGGGTTGTAAAGTTCGTGGCTATCCTTGGAGCCCTCAAGGCCAAGTAGACGCATCGAGGCGTGGTTGTAAAAGCTAGCTTGGAGCTCCTAAAGCCAAGTCGATATAGTGATACCTCGATCCTCATCGAGAAGGGGAGACGTAGACGATTCTTCGTCGAACTTCCATAAACATCTCTATCCCTCTTTACTTTACGCATTTACTTTACTACGCATTTATTTTACGCACTTACTTTACGCATTCATTTTTTATTTGTGATTGTCCCTCAAGTCTTCCGCTTGCAATTTTTGCAAACTCGTTTTAAAAACGCTAAAGGGCCTAAAAGAACCTATTCACCCCCCCTTTAGGTTCTTCAAGTGGTATCAGAGCCAGATTTTTCAAAATCTTTTAAATGGCCAATCTAGCAAGCGAGTATGCCCAAGGACAATCCACAAATCGTCCCCCTCTTTTCAATGGTACTAATTACGGATATTGGAAGAATAGAATATCTCTATACATCCAATCCGTCGATTACGACCTTTGGAAAATAACGGTGAAAGGTCCCTATATCCCCATGAAAACGGTGGATGATAAGGAAATTCCTAAGGGAATGGATGACTTAACCAAGGACGATATGAAACTTATCTCTCAAAATGCTAAAGCTATGAATATTCTTCATTGTTCCCTAGATATGAATGAATACAACCGAATCTCGGCTTGCACCTCCGCCAAAGAGATTTGGGACAAATTGGAGATTTGCCACGAGGGAACCAATCAAGTCAAAGAAACGAAGATAGACCTTCTCCAACTCAAGTACGAGACCTTTGAGATGGAACCCAAGGAGGATATCGACACCATGTTTCGGCGGCTCACCCAAATCATCAATGAGCTTGCCCAACTTGGTGAGAACTACCCAACTAAACAAGTGTGGAGGAGAGCCCTTCGAGCACTACCGGCGGAATGGGATGCAAAGCGCACGGCTATCATTGAATCCAACAAGGGAGATGCGGCATCCTACGACCTTGATCAACTTCATGGGACCCTAAAGACCCATGAACTTGAAGTATCTACCCGGAAGGAGACAAAGAAAGATGACGACAAAGTAAAGGCGAAAGGGATCGCCTTGACCAGTCAACTTGAAGATAGCGACGATGAAGAAATGGCACTCCTCACTAGAAAGTTCAAAAGATTCATGCGGAGTTCCAACTTCAACAAGAAGGACAAAAAGATTGAGAAGGAAGTGGCCTGCTACAACTGTCAACAAAAAGGTCACTATGCAAATGTAAGGCTCGAGAATTATCAACTGGCATTGATGCTAGACTCATAGAAGTAAGAATGCATGACGTTTAAATGAGATTTTGAGCAGCAGGGCCGAAGCCACATCGCACCCGCGGTGTTAAGACTACCGCCCCCGCGGTGTAGGTGATAGAAAATTGGGAGATTTTTCGAAGTAACACCGCACCCGCGGTGCGCGCACGACCGCACCCGCGGTGCTGAGACCGCACCCGCGGCGGTGCAAGCGCCGCACCCGCGGTGCGTGAATTTCTGAAAATGATATGGCTGCCGAGAGCTCAGCGCACCCGCGCCCTTACACTGCCGCACTCGCGGTAATGCGTGTTGATTGGAAAACGTAACACTTGTTCCTTTGCATGCCTAAATGGTTATGTGTCTTCATTTCCTCATTCATTCAGATTTAAGAACCGAGAGCATGGGAGGGAGGAGCTTTCATGTCTTTTTCTCTTTAAATTGTGGTTTTGAATGATTTAGCCATCCGATTTATATTCCGAGTTAAGATTTGTGATCCTTGCATCGTTGGCTACGAAAGGATGTAAGTTTTATATAATTCCAGCATGATTCGAAATTCATATGTTGGGGAAAATTATGTTTTGAGTTGAGAAATGCGTTCTTGATAGTATGAGCATCGTAGAAACGTTATCGGATTGATTTTCAGATACTATATGACGTTGTTTCGAAATTCCAGCATGTATTGTATTGAGAATATGCAGATTTCAGCATGTATAGTGATGTTAGATGAGATTATGAGTTGATGGTGATTAAGTATGATATTATTGAGTTATCGGTATCGAAGAAATACGTCGTTATGCCGTCAAATTGTATTTGAATCGAATTCAGCTTTGAATATGGAGTTGATTGAGATATATTATGATAAGTTTGTTCACACATTGCCATTTCAGATTTGTATTGGTTATTTGAGTTCAAGACTTCGACTACGACACAGACAGTGCGACAAGAAAGGTATAATTCATGTGGTCACGGGATTGCACAACTCGATTCAGATTTGATACGAGTTTCCCTAAATCACATACTAGATAGTTATTACATTGATTATGTAATGTTTCGTTTATTGATTTATATTCGAGTCTTGAGATAGGAGAGATTGGCAGACTTGCCAAAACTAGACGTTTCGGTGTATCGTCGCATAGAAGCAGATTTGCTATATGTGTAGACCCTCGATACAGAGTTGACCGAAGTCTAGGAATAAGACGTACCGTTGCCCCGAGTGGTTGGGTAGGTAACAGACCGTCTTATTCACACCGGGATCCCTAGATTAGAAAAGAGTCGAGTCAAGATTTGAATTGTCGAATACAGATTTGTATTCTTCTACATGTTTAGATTTATATTCATGTTACTTGTTACATATGCTATGCTTTTGTATATGATATTTACATTGCATGCATCCATGTTTTATACTGGGATATGTTCTCACCGGAGTTATCCGGCTGTTGTCGTGTCTGTATGTGTGCATGGCAACAGGTGGGGCAGGATCAGGTGTTAGAGTAGGTGCACGTCGAGCCAAGTGTTGGCCGACTGTTCACAATGAAACTCTTTGTATAAACGATCATTATTTTAATAATATTTCAATTTATTAATTTGGCGCATCTTTATCTTTATACCCATGCTAGTTGCATAGATAAAGTCCTTGAATATACAAATAGTAGAAAGAATATGAGATGCTCATATGATGAGTATCATGAAACTCATATTTGGAATACTGTATATTCTAAACCGTTCCTAGTCGATTCAGCCGCCACTAAGAAGGATAAAGGCCGCTCGAGTTAGAGACTAGTATCTGCGATGTGAGTACCATGTTTCATTGGTAGGGGACATTGTGATGTCCGAGCATGCAGATAGGTGCTCCTTGTAGAGTGCACTGAACAACCCTCCATAAAAGGACTTTCCAAGTGGTTCTCACTTATCGAGTGGAATAGTCCTGGTTTATGGTTGTACAGAATTAGTCCTTATGACCCGGGACAACATTGAGACTCTATGTGCTAGCGTTTCACTTTGACTTGTTTACCGACTCTTATGGGGTCATTAGGTGGCAAGGTTGGGTGTTACGGCGAAACATATAGGAGTCGATGCATTGTAGTCGGGGATTCACCGCTTACCTACGGGTATGGATATCCTATGTGTTTATCATGTATGTGTGGGTTGAAATCTCTGATCAGAGTATGGTGGTAATTATGAAAGGGGTTTCATAGATTACACCATCGATGCAACCACGACATGACACATAGTATCGATTCATTGACAACTCTCGATAAACCAATAGTTGTCGAATCGGTCGGGATATATGAGTTGAAGGGACCGTACTGTACGCTAACCATAATTGAATGGTTCTTGCAGGCACTATCATGTGATACCTAGGGAATCACGTAAGCGATGCTGCTAGGCGCTTAACGTGATTGGTTGGGTACTATCAGACTTGAGTTCTGACGTTCTTACTATCAAGGAGTTGATAAGTGAGAATGGAGCAATTGGGGTATGCTCGTATAAGGACATGTTTAGTCCGAATCACATTGAGATGTGAACCCACGGCTAGTTGTATCAATGAACCATTGAGGGCCACACAAGTACTTGCTTAGTAAGTCCCGAAGAGAAGTAAAATAGTTCAATGTGTTGAACGGCTTATAAATGTGTTTATAAGCGTAAAGAAAATTAGAAGTATGACTTCTATGAGAGAAATATAAATTTTAATTTATGGAAGTGTTCCTAAGATTAAAATTTGGCCAAGAAAATAATGTAGTTGAAAATTGTGATTTTCATAAACATTGTTGTGGACTAAATTAAATTAATTCAAGTGTTGAATTAATTAAACACTAGTGGACCTAGTAGAGTCTAAATAATTAAATTAATTCAAGTGTTGAATTAATTAAATAATATTGAGTCTTGTAGAGCTCAATTTAAATAATTATTTAACTAGTGGGACTTGAGTAAAATCAAGTAATATTTAATTTATCTCAAATGTGTTTGGGATAATAAAATTTAGTCTATGGTTTTTAATGTGTTAAAAAACCATATTATATACAAGTGAGACATGTAGGGATTGCATGCTTGGGAGGTGAAGAGCCTTGATTACTTTTTAATAAAATATTCAAAAAGCATGCAACTTTTGAGAGACAACTTTTGTAACACCCAAGGCTAATCTTCCCTCTCCCAATTCACTTCACTTGGCCGAAATTCCTAGAGGATTTTCTCTCCATTTTTCTTTCTCTTTTGTTCTTCATTTTCTTGGAGCAAAAATCATCTCTTTGAAAAATCCTCAAGTTTTTCTAGTGCAAAACTTGAGGGGACTTATCTTGGTAAAGTGGTGGGCCTAATTCTTGAAGAGGAAGGAGGTTTGCTTGTAGATCTTATCTTGCCAAGAAGAGCTTAGTTGCTTGCAACTAAGTTGGAGCCATCATCAACTTCTTGAAGTTGATAGGTAACAAACTTTCTAACACCCTATGCATGTTTTTAAGTTTGTTTTGTAAATATTGCACCAAAACTCTAGGGGGCCGAAAATTTGTGCATAAAATTTAATTTTTCGCTTCCGTTGCGTTTCCGGCCTCCGTAACCGGTCCGCTTTCAAGTGGTATCCGAGCTAAGGTTACGGATTTTGTGCTATATTTACGTTATATTATGTTGAGTATCGATTTCTAACCGCTTGAAATTTTTTGTGCAAAAATTTGTGAAGGCCGAAATTTTTACAAGCAAAACAAAAAAAAAAAAAAAATTTCGGGCTGCCCGAATTATTTCGGGCAGCATGTTCGGGCAGCCTACGGGCTGCCCGGAAAATTCGGTTTTAATAAAAAAAAATTTTTTTGGTGTTGCCGGAATCCGGCGACGGAGCTCCGGCGACGGCGGTGACGACTAGGGTTTCCAAAAGTGTTTTGGATAATCTTAGTGTCATGGGCCTTGAGATGTTGGGCCATTGGATGGCCAACATAATTTGTGAATTTTAAATGGGCCAAAGTATTTTTGGTGAAAAATGAGTTTTGGGCCCTTAAGTTTAAAATTACAAATGTTGCATATATATTTTTCATAAAATAAATAATTGAAGTGGGACTTTAATTATTTATAGTAAATTGTGATTTATAAGAAATTCGATTATAAATAAATTAATTTGAAAGTAGACAAAGGGGTTTGTATACTTTGTTAATTTAATTTATAATTGTGGCGGTTAGTGATTGGTTCAAGATACATAATATTGGATCAATTAATTATAGTGATAATTAATTGATGGTGTATGATATATGATATTGTGCATGAAGGATGATCAAAAGCCCAAGCCCAATTTGCTAGGTGTATGCTAGGATATTTGTGTTGAATGATTGTAATAATTATCAATTTATAAAGTGGGCTTGGTTTATGGCCCGTTCCCACCCCCATGAGATGTATCCCTATGTGCCATGGATATTTAATTGTAAATATTAGAATAGGGGAAGATCAAGATTGGAAGATGGTGGCCTTGGTGATTATGAAGATCGAAGACATGTAATATAGGATGCTAATGTAATAGTATAGTTGCATTGCATCCCGTGCATTTACCCTAGGATTGGACCTAGGCCCGTGTTTGGCTCACACGGGCCATTAGAGTTTGGGGCAATTGATCATCCTTGTATTGTTTTCTATTTATAATATATGCATGATATGTTATAAATAATGAGTATGTGCGTTATTATTATTATAATAACAAAGTTGCATGAATCCGGCAAACATACGATCAAACATGGCGAGCTTTTAAAATAAAATTAATGATGAGACCTTTCAAAATTAAAAACCCTCATTTTGAATAAGATTCAAAATTAATATCAAGTCCGAAAAGGGGAATTATAAATTTGTTTATAATTTCCTTGTCTTCCATCGACAATGGATGCATGATGAACGCTACCCGTACTCGGGGCTCGGCTCATATTATTGAGGGGGCCCTGGGTGCCGGAAAGCTGTGACATCCATTGACATGGTGATGTGAACTACGTGGAACTCCCATGATTTCGGCTCATATTATTGAGGGAACTCATGGCGACCGTCCATTAAGGTTCAATATCGATGGGTTAGGCTTGACACGTAAAGATGAACGACGTCATATTATTGGGTCCTAATCAAACGTGAGACAAAAGTATACGTAGAGGGTTGCATGGCGATGCAATTGGAAACTACCTTTTGGGAGTTGTGATGGCCGATATTATTCGGGA
Source organism: Primulina eburnea (assembly GCF_022965805.1). Lineage (NCBI taxonomy): Eukaryota > Viridiplantae > Streptophyta > Magnoliopsida > Lamiales > Gesneriaceae > Primulina > Primulina eburnea. Next base: position 21,575,154 of record NC_133104.1, on the reverse strand, counting down.
TCACAATTCGCTAATTGGACCTTACGTACCTACTGAGGAAAGTGTTTCCCGTTTTCACTAGAGGGTAGTGAAAATGTCAAAACAGTGGGAGCGATTATTTATAAAGTAAAAGTCCAAACTTTATATCTTATTAAATATTTTAAAATAGTCATTAACATTTATCTGTTTTACTTTTCAGTACAATCTTTGACATGTCATCAATTCGCAACCCGTTTTCGGTCATTCTCGAAAAACACATACTAACCGGACCAAACTATATCACTTGGCTAAGAAACTTAAAGATTGTCTTGAACTCGGAGAAAATCGCATACACACTTACTGAGTCGCCCCCTGATGAGGCTCCGACTGACTGCAGTCCCGAGGAACTGCAGACCTACAAGGATTGGTGCGACCATGACTTGAAGGCCAAGTGTTACATGCAAGCTTCAATGAACGATGAGCTGCAAAGGCGATTCGAGGATGCAAAGAATGCTGCTGACATTCATATGCACCTCAAGGAGCTCTTCGGAGAGCAGACTCGGCCTTTGAGGCATGCCACAGTAAAGGAGCTCATCACTTTACGCATGCGAGATGGGACTTCGGTCCATGAGCATGGCCTAAAGTTGATTGGGCTCGTGGATAAACTCGTAGGCATGGATTTGATCTTGCCATCGGAGTTGACCACGGATGTGTTGCTGTTGTCATTGCCCAGCTCTTTCGATCCTTTTGTCGTGAACTTCAATATGAACAAGCTTGAGCCCAGCCTTGAAGAGTTGGTGAACATGCTTGTGACCTTTGAGTCCACGATTAAGAAGGAGAAGCCGGTTCTTTATGTGGGCTCTTCATCTGGCACGAAGACTGGTCCACCTGGGAAGGGAAAGAAGCGTTCTTTCCAGCGTACCAAGAAGAGCGAGCCCTTGAAGAGGCAGACTTCGAGTCCCATCGTGGCAGCCGCGCCAGCCAAGGCTGAGAAGACAGTCGACATCTGTCATCACTGCAAGAAGCCTGGACATTGGAGGCGTAACTGCAGGGAATATCTTGCGCAGAAGGGTTCTGCCAAAGGTATGTTCTATATTGAAGTTAACATCTCGATTAACTCTACTTCTTGGGTATTGGATACCGGCTGTGGCTCACATCTCTGTAATGATTTGCAGGTGATGGGAAGAAGTAGGAGGCTCCGAGAGGGTGAGACCTTCTTGAGGATGGGCAATGGGGCAAGAGTTGCTGCCAAGGCCATTGGAGATGTTTATTTAATATTGAACAATGATTTTAAGCTTATTTTGAGAGATGTTTTGTATGTACCAGACTTGGTTAAAAACATTATTTCCATTTCGATGCTTGATATTGATGGATTTTCTTGTTTATTTTGCAAAGGTGTTTGCAATATTTATAAGAATGAATGTTTAGTTGGTACGGGTGAACTTGAAAACAATCTCTATACCTTAAAATTGAAAGATATTCCACTTAACAATGTCCAAGCAATAACAACAACAAATAAGCGCAAACAAGATACTCTTAATTCGGCACAACTATGGCATGCTCGATTAGGTCATATTTCCCTAAGAAGGATGAACAAGCTAGTGGGAGTTGGCATGTTTGATATGTCTGATATTAACGCTCTCACGACTTGTGAATCCTGTCTGAAAGGAAAGATGACCAAAATTCCCTTTAAGGGCCATGCGGAGCGAGCCAAAGGGTTATTGGATTTGATCCATACCGATGTGTGCGGTCCGCTTAGCATCACCACTAAGCATGGACATGCCTACTTCATCACCTTTACCGATGACCATTCGAGGTATGGGTATGTGTATTTGATGAAATACAAGTCTGAAGCCTTTGAAAGGTTCAAAGAATTCAGAAGTGAAGTAGAGAAACAATTGGGACGAAGCATCAAGACACTTCGATCGGATCGAGGTGGTGAGTACTTGAGTGCCGAGTTCCAAGAGTATCTTAGAGAGAATGGGATTCTCTCGCAGTGGACTCCGCCCGCTACACCGCAGTTGAATGGTGTTTCGGAGCGTCGTAACCGGACCTTGATGGACATGGTTCGGTCTATGATGGGGTTCACAGAGTTGCCGCCATCCTTTTGGGGATATGCGCTTGAAACAGCGGCAATGTTGTTGAACAATGTCCATACAAAGGCAGTTGACAAGACTCCATATGAGATATGGATGGGTAAGCCTCCCAAGTATTCTTATCTAAGAATATGGGGGTGTCCTGCTTATGTGAAGCAGACAGTGGGAGATAAATTGGATAGTCGATCCATTTTATGCTACTTTGTGGGATATCCAAGAAATTCCATTGGATATTATTTCTATCATCCCCAAGAAACAAAGGTGTTTGTTTCTAGGAACGCAACCTTTTTGGAAAAGGAATTTCTATTAGATAGAAAAGGCGAGATGATAGAACTCGAAGAGGTTCGAGAGGCACCCACAGTTGTAGAACCCACACCCAATGAGCTAAGTGAGGAGATACAAGCTCCTAGAAGAACCGAGAGAGTCTCGAGACCACCTGTGAGGTATGGTCTGCTTCTTGAAGAGGGCCATGATGAGCCTAATCTTGGATGTGATCCAAGGACCTTCAAGGAAGCGTTATCGGATGCTGATTCATCCAAGTGGCTTGAAGCAATGGAATCTGAGATGAATTCCATGCATTCGAACCAAGTGTGGAATCTTGTGGATCCACCTGAGGGAACTGTTCCCATAGGGTGTAAATGGATTTACAAGAGGAAACTTGGGGCGGATGGGAAGGTATTGACCTTCAAAGCGCGATTGGTAGCAAAAGGGTATACTCAAAGGCAAGGTGTTGACTATGAGGAAACCTTTTCTCCAGTTGCGATGTTCAAGTCCATTAGGATATTGCTAGCCATAGCTGCATGGTATGACTATGAGATATGGCAGATGGATGTTAAGACAGCCTTCCTTAATGGGGATATTAAGGAAGAGATTTACATGTCTCAACCTGAGGGTTTCACATCTATCGGAAGTGAGCATATGGTATGCAAACTTCAAAGATCTATTTATGGTCTTAAGCAGGCATCGAGGAGTTGGAACCTCAGATTCGATAGTACAATCAAAGAGTTTGGTTTTACTAAGAATCCTGAGGAACCCTGTGTGTATAAGAAGGTCAGTGGGAGTGCGGTGACATTCCTTGTTCTTTATGTTGATGACATTCTACTCATTGGGAATGATGTAGGAATGTTGCAATCAACAAAGATATGGTTAGCAAGTAAGTTCTCAATGCAGGACTTGGGTGAAGCATCTTTTGTATTGGGAATACAGATCTATAGAGATAGATCAAAAAGATTGCTTGGTCTCACCCAGTCCACATACATTGATACCATCGTGAAGCGGTTCTCGATGGATGAGTCCAAGAGAGGACATCTACCAATGTGTCATGGCGTGTCCCTATCCAAGTCTATGTCTCCCAAGACTGATGCAGAGATAGCGGCGATGACACGAATTCCGTATGCTTCGGCTATTGGTAGTATCATGTATGGGATGATATCTACACGTCCTGACGTGGCATTTGCACTAAGTGTAGTGAGTAGATATCAATCCAACCCCGGTCTTCCACACTGGAAAGCTGTGAAAGACATCCTCAAGTATTTGAGAAGGACCAATAAGTTGTTTTTTGGTCTATGGGGGTGGAGAACTAAAATTGGAAGGCTATACCGACTCTAGCTTCCAAAGCGATGTTGATGACTCGAAGTCAACCTCCGGATTCATATTCATGCTCAATGGTGGTGCTGTCTCTTGGAAGAGTTCCAAGCAAGACAGTACTGCGGATTCCACCACTGAGGCAGAATACATTGCTGCATCGGCTGCAGCAAAGGAGGCTGTTTGGATTAGGAATTTCGTCCAAGAGTTGGGCGTCATTCCAAATGGAGTTGCTCCTATCCCGGTGATGTGCGACAACACGGGAGCCATAGCTCAGGCGAAGGAGCCAAGGTCTCATCAGAAGTCCAAACACGTATTGAGAAAGTACCACATCCTCAGAGAGATCGTGGAAAGAGGAGATGTCGTGATTGACAAAGTCGGCTCCGCAGATAATGTTGCTGATCCACTAACTAAGCCTTTACCAGGACCATCGTTCGAGAAGCATCGCGAATCAATGGGTCTAAAGTATATAGGTAGTTGGCTCTAGTGCAAGTGGGAGATTGTTAGAGTAGGTGCACGTCGAGCCAAGTGTTGGCCGACTGTTCACAATGAAACTCTTTGTATAAACGATCTTTATTTTAATAATATTTCAATTTATTAATTTGGCGCATCTTTATCTTTATACCCATGCTAGTTGCATAGATAAAGTCCTTGAATATACAAATAGTAGAAAGAATATGAGATGCTCATATGATGAGTATCATGAAACTCATATTTGGAATACTGTATATTCTAAACCGTTCCTAGTCGATTCAGCCGCCACTAAGAAGGATAAAGGCCGCTCGAGTTAGAGACTAGTATCTGCGATGTGAGTACCATGTTTCATTGGTAGGGGACATTGTGATGTCCGAGCATGCAGATAGGTGCTCCTTGTAGAGTGCACTGAACAACCCTCCATAAAAGGACTTTCCAAGTGGTTCTCACTTATCGAGTGGAATAGTCCTGGTTTATGGTTGTACAGAATTAGTCCTTATGACCCGGGACAACATTGAGACTCTATGTGCTAGCGTTTCACTTTGACTTGTTTACCGACTCTTATGGGGTCATTAGGTGGCAAGGTTGGGTGTTACGGCGAAACATATAGGAGTCGATGCATTGTAGTCGGGGATTCACCGCTTACCTACGGGTATGGATATCCTATGTGTTTATCATGTATGTGTGGGTTGAAATCTCTGATCAGAGTATGGTGGTAATTATGAAAGGGGTTTCATAGATTACACCATCGATGCAACCACGACATGACACATAGTATCGATTCATTGACAACTCTCGATAAACCAATAGTTGTCGAATCGGTCGGGATATATGAGTTGAAGGGACCGTACTGTACGCTAACCATAATTGAATGGTTCTTGCAGGCACTATCATGTGATACCTAGGGAATCACGTAAGCGATGCTGCTAGGCGCTTAACGTGATTGGTTGGGTACTATCAGACTTGAGTTCTGACGTTCTTACTATCAAGGAGTTGATAAGTGAGAATGGAGCAATTGGGGTATGCTCGTATAAGGACATGTTTAGTCCGAATCACATTGAGATGTGAACCCACGGCTAGTTGTATCAATGAACCATTGAGGGCCACACAAGTACTTGCTTAGTAAGTCCCGAAGAGAAGTAAAATAGTTCAATGTGTTGAACGGCTTATAAATGTGTTTATAAGCGTAAAGAAAATTAGAAGTATGACTTCTATGAGAGAAATATAAATTTTAATTTATGGAAGTGTTCCTAAGATTAAAATTTGGCCAAGAAAATAATGTAGTTGAAAATTGTGATTTTCATAAACATTGTTGTGGACTAAATTAAATTAATTCAAGTGTTGAATTAATTAAACACTAGTGGACCTAGTAGAGTCTAAATAATTAAATTAATTCAAGTGTTGAATTAATTAAATAATATTGAGTCTTGTAGAGCTCAATTTAAATAATTATTTAACTAGTGGGACTTGAGTAAAATCAAGTAATATTTAATTTATCTCAAATGTGTTTGGGATAATAAAATTTAGTCTATGGTTTTTAATGTGTTAAAAAACCATATTATATACAAGTGAGACATGTAGGGATTGCATGCTTGGGAGGTGAAGAGCCTTGATTACTTTTTAATAAAATATTCAAAAAGCATGCAACTTTTGAGAGACAACTTTTGTAACACCCAAGGCTAATCTTCCCTCTCCCAATTCACTTCACTTGGCCGAAATTCCTAGAGGATTTTCTCTCCATTTTTCTTTCTCTTTTGTTCTTCATTTTCTTGGAGCAAAAATCATCTCTTTGAAAAATCCTCAAGTTTTTCTAGTGCAAAACTTGAGGGGACTTATCTTGGTAAAGTGGTGGGCCTAATTCTTGAAGAGGAAGGAGGTTTGCTTGTAGATCTTATCTTGCCAAGAAGAGCTTAGTTGCTTGCAACTAAGTTGGAGCCATCATCAACTTCTTGAAGTTGATAGGTAACAAACTTTCTAACACCCTATGCATGTTTTTAAGTTTGTTTTGTAAATATTGCACCAAAACTCTAGGGGGCCGAAAATTTGTGCATAAAATTTAATTTTTCGCTTCCGTTGCGTTTCCGGCCTCCGTAACCGGTCCGCTTTCATCAGGGTCACGACGAGGAAGAGAGAGTTGATAGCGTGGAGATGCCGGGTGTAGCAGAAGACTTCTGATGTTGCACTAGTAGTTTTATGTTGATACTAGAGATGTTATGTTGTTATTGTAACATGTATAACAAGTAAGGCTACTAGATCATGTCATGTAATAGTGTTGACTCATGTTTGTTTTAAATAAAAATGAGACGCTTTATGTTAACATTCGATTTAATGTTAGAAAGCGAAAAATTTTTGACCCGCCATTTATAATAAAGATCCAATTAAATCCCAAAAGAATTGAGTTAGAACCCGGGTCCCCACAACAGGTGGTATCAGAGCTGTAGGTTCTGTAGACTGAGATAGAATAGAATGAGCGGGGTAGATCGAGTCATCTTCCTTGCTTTTGAGATGCTAGCATGATTTACTGCTTTCCCTATTGTATGTGGTTGTATTATCTGAATTGATTTACAGCATTTCAAGCCTGAATCAGAACCAATTCTCGATCAGAGGTATATGATCAGAGGAGGGCTGAGACAGATGATATTGGTTGTGTACTAATCAGTTTGATGATCAGATTTATGCCGCCTAGACGAGTGCCACAGCCAGAGCAGGGTAGCACGTCCGGTGCACAGATGGATGTTACCGCTACGCCGATGGAGACCTTATTGAAGAGATTTTAGTCTTTCCATCCGCCTACCCTGAAGGGCACAGAGAGTGCAGTAGAGTGCGAGAGCTGGCTTGATGATATCGAGATGCTGTTTGAGTCTTTGGCTTACACTGACGAACGACGTGTGAAGTTGATAGGCCATCAGATGCAAGAGGTTGCAAAGAGCTGGTGGTTGACTACGAAGAGAGCCTTGGAGCACCGAGGCATTGATATCACGTGGAAAGGTTTTAAAGATGAGTTCTATCAGCGCTTCTTCCCCGTCTCCTACCGGAAAGATAAGGGAGCTGAATTTGCGAATCTGAAGCAGGGACAGTGGAACATCGAGGAGTATGTTGCGAAATTTTCTGCATTGCTACGATTTGCACCGCATGTGGCCGGAAACGACGAGGCAGTGGCCGATCAGTTCATCAACGGGCTGAATCCCGATGTCTTTACTTTGGTGAACACGGGCCGGCCTAGTACTTTTTCAGAGGCATTGAATCGAGCGAAGGGAGCAGAGGCTGGCTTGATCAGGCAGCGAGGGGCTTCCTACGGGGTTCAGGGGCAGAGACCGCCACATCCTACTACCGTACAGTTTCCACCACCTCCTCCTCGTTTTGACAGTGGAGCTAGTGGTAGTGGCAAGAAGGATTTTCTGAAGGCTAAGGGCAAACAATTTAAGAAATCCGGGAGCAGTTCATCGAGTTCGGGTGGATCTCGACAGAGAGGTCAGGGGTCAGATTATAGTGGTGCATACTGTGGTTCGTGCGGAGGGCGACATGCGACGGAGCAGTGTCAAGGAGTTCTGGGACGCTGCAATATCTGCAGACAGCAGGGGCATTTCGCCAGAGTGTGCCCACAGAGGAGTTCTCAGCGATTCCAGAGTACAGGATCGTCTGCTGCAGCGCCACAGATGGAGAGACAGGCATCTTCTGTACACTCCTTTCAGCCACCCTCCACACAGACTCAGCAGAGGCCAGGAGGTAGTCAGACTGTGAGTCAGCCTCCTCGACAGCAGGCACGTGTCTTTGCCCTGACAGAGGAACAGGCGCAGGAGGCGCCAGATGACGTCATTGCAGGTAATTGTTTCCTTTGCGGTTATCCTGCATATGTGTTGATAGACACAGGGGCATCTCATACATTTATATCTGAACATTTTGCATTGAGACATTCATTGCCTGTTGAGTCGTTGTCGACAGTAGTGTCTATAGCTTCTCCGTTGGGAAGTGGTTTGATATCTGTGACTACTGTTAGACACTGTATGCTTCAGTTTGAGGGGCATGAGATTGATCTTGATTGTGTAGTACTTGGTTTAGCTGATTTTGACTGTATAGTTGGCATAGACATGTTGACCAAGTACAGGGCCACGGTAGATTGTTTCCACAAGATTGTCAGATTCAGACCCGAGATGACAGACGAGTGGAAATTCTACGGCAAGGGCTCCAGATCTCGGATTCCCTTAGTATCTGCCCTGACTATGAGTAGATTGCTTCAGAGAGGAGCAGAGGGCTTTCTCGTATATTCAGTAGACCTACTGAAGTCGAGCCCAGCATTGGCAGATTTGCCAGTGGTTTGCGAGTTTGCAGATGTTTTTCCTGATGAGATTCCAGGGTTGCCTCCGGTTCGAGAGGTTGATTTCAGCATAGATCTTATGCCCGGTTCTGTTCCTATTTCGAGAGCTCCGTATAGGATGGCGCCGATAGAGCTGAAAGAGTTGAAAGCACAGTTGGAGGATCTTCTGTCCAAGGGATATATCAGACCCAGTGTATCACCTTGGGGTGCTCCGGTGCTTTTTGTTCGAAAGAAAGATGGCTCGATGCGACTGTGTATTGATTACAGGCAGTTGAATAAGGCAACAGTGAAGAACAAGTATCCTTTGCCGCGCATCGACGACTTGTTTGATCAACTACAGGGATCTTCGGTATACTCGAAGATCGATTTGAGATCAGGGTATCATCAGCTCCGAGTTAGAGACGTTGATATTCCAAAGACTGCATTTCGAACCAGGTATGGACATTACGAGTTTGTTGTTATGCCTTTCGGTTTGACGAATGCACCTGCGGTGTTCATGAGTTTGATGAACCGCATTTTTCAGAGATATTTAGATGAATTTGTGATTGTGTTTATTGACGACATTTTGGTGTATTCGAAGAGTTTGACTGAGCATGCAGATCATCTGAGAATTGTATTGAAGACTTTGAGGAATGAGCGGTTGTATGCCAAACTGTCCAAGTGTGAATTCTGGCTGCAACAGGTTGTCTTCTTGGGGCATATTATATCTGGAGATGGTATTGCGGTAGATCCGAGTAAAGTTGAGGCTGTGATCAGTTGGCCGAGACCGACTTCTGTGCTGAGATACGCAGTTTCATGGGTCTAGCCGGGTATTATCGTCGTTTTATTCGAGATTTCTCCAGTATAGCGAAGCCTATCACCCAGTTGACACAGAAGAATATGCCGTTTGTGTGGTCTGAAGATTGTGAAACTAGTTTTGTAGAGCTGAAGAAGAGGCTGACTAGTGCGCCTGTCTTGACGATTCCATCAGGTACAGGTGAGTTCGTTGTATATTGTGATGCATCTCACAGAGGGCTTGGATGTGTTCTGATGCAGCGAGGGCACGTGATAGCGTACGCCTCTAGACAGCTGAAGCCACACGAGACTCGTTATCCGATTCATGATCTTGAATTGGCGGCGATTGTATTTGCACTCAAGATCTGGCGTCACTATCTGTATGGTGAGAAATTTGAGATCTATTCCGATCATAAGAGCTTGAAGTATCTCTTTTCTCAGTCAGAGTTGAACATGAGGCAGCGACGATGGCTTGATCTGCTGAAAGATTTTGATTGCGAGATCAAGTACCATCCAGGGAAGTCGAATGCAGCGGCAGACGCCTTGAGTCGAAAGGTATGTTCTTTGTCCTTGTCGACTATAGGTGTATCGAGTTTAGTAGAAGATTGTTGCTTGTCTGGATTGACATTTAATACAGAGAGTAGACCGTTGCGACTTGCTGCGATTCAGATTGAGCCAGACTTGATTTTGAGGATCAAAGAAGCACAGAGAACTGATCCGAGTGTGCAGAAATCGATTGATATGGTCAGAGCTGGTCATATCTCAGAATATCAGGTCAGAGATTCTGTTCTGTATGTGCATAACCGTCTAGTGGTGCCAGATGTTTCAGATTTGAGACGACAGATCATGTCGGAGGCACATGGTAGTCGGTTCAGCATTCATCCTGGAGGCAGGAAGATGTACAATGACTTGAAGACACAATTCTGGTGGAAACAGATGAAGACAAACATTGCAGAATTTGTGTCTAGATGTCTGAATTGCCAACAGGTGAAGGCAGAGAGAAAGAAGCCCGGAGGTCTACTTCAGAGTTTGTCTATTCCTGAATGGAAATGGGACCACATTTCCATGGATTTCGTGACGAAGTTACCTCGATCTTCGCGGGGCTGTGACGCGATTTGGGTTGTGATAGACAGACTGACCAAATCAGCGTGTTTTATTCCGTACCGGATGACCTATCGACACGATCAGATGGCCGAGTTGTATGTCAGAGATGTCGTCAGATTGCACGGTGTGCCGAAGTCGATCGTATCAGATCGTGATCCACGATTCACTTCTCACTTTTGGCACAGTTTGCAGCAGGCTTTGGGTACGACTTTACACCTGAGCACTGCTTATCATCCCCAGACAGACGGACAGTCAGAGCGGACTATCCAGACTCTAGAGGATATGCTGAGAGCTGTAGTACTAGACTTTGGTACTAGTTGGCAAGATTCATTGCCGTTGTGTGAGTTTTCATACAACAACAGCTATCAGACTAGCATTGAGATGGCACCGTTCGAAGCTTTATACGGAAAGAAGTGCAGATCTCCGTTGTACTGGGATGATATTTCTGAGGTACCAGAATTGGGGCCTGATATGATTCGTGAGATAACAGAAAAAGTGAAGATCATTCAGAAACGAATGAAAACGGCACAGGATAGGCAAGCGAAGTACGCCAATATTAGACGTAGACCGTTAGTATTCGAGCAGGGAGACAGAGTATTTCTGAAGATTTCACCTTTCAGAGGCGTTGTCAGATTTGGCAAGCGAGGAAAGTTGTCTCCTAGATACGTCGGTCCGTATGAGATTCTTGAGAAGATTGGCGATCGAGCTTACAGACTTGCTCTTCCTCCTTCATTATCAGGTATACATGATGTTTTTCATGTATCGATGTTGCGCAGATACATGCCAGATGATTCTCATGTCATTCTGCCTGACGAAGCCGAGCTAGATCAGACTTTGAGCTATGTTGAGCAACCGATACAGATTCTGGATAGAAAGAAAAAGAAGCTTAGAACTAAGACCATTCCACTTGTGAAGGTGCAATGGAGTCGGCATGGCATCGAGGAAGCAACTTGGGAGACAGAGTCTGAGATGAGACAGAGGCATCCCGAGCTATTCCTATGATGTGAGTCTTTCTTCCCGTTTTGACTTTACAGATTTGAATATACTTGCATGATTACTTGCTTATGAGTTCGAGGACGAACTCTTGTCTAAGAGGGGGAGAAATGTAAGGCTCGAGAATTATCAACTGGCATTGATGCTAGACTCATAGAAGTAAGAATGCATGACGTTTAAATGAGATTTTGAGCAGCAGGGCCGAAGCCACATCGCACCCGCGGTGTTAAGACTACCGCCCCCGCGGTGTAGGTGATAGAAAATTGGGAGATTTTTCGAAGTAACACCGCACCCGCGGTGCGCGCACGACCGCACCCGCGGTGCTGAGACCGCACCCACGGCGGTGCAAGCGCCGCACCCGCGGTGCGTGAATTTCTGAAAATGATATGGCTGCCGAGAGCTCAGCGCACCCGCGCCCTTACACTGCCGCACTCGCGGTAATGCGTGTTGATTGGAAAACGTAACACTTGTTCCTTTGCATGCCTAAATGGTTATGTGTCTTCATTTCCTCATTCATTCAGATTTAAGAACCGAGAGCATGGGAGGGAGGAGCTTTCATGTCTTTTTCTCTTTAAATTGTAGTTTTGAATGATTTAGCCATCCGATTTATATTCCGAGTTAAGATTTGTGATCCTTGCATCGTTGGCTACGAAAGGATGTAAGTTTTATATAATTCCAGCATGATTCGAAATTCATATGTTGGGGAAAATTATGTTTTGAGTTGAGAAATGCGTTCTTGATAGTATGAGCATCGTAGAAACGTTATCGGATTGATTTTCAGATACTATATGACGTTGTTTCGAAATTCCAGCATGTATTGTATTGAGAATATGCAGATTTCAGCATGTATAGTGATGTTAGATGAGATTATGAGTTGATGGTGATTAAGTATGATATTATTGAGTTATCGGTATCGAAGAAATACGTCGTTATGCCGTCAAATTGTATTTGAATCGAATTCAGCTTTGAATATGGAGTTGATTGAGATATATTATGATAAGTTTGTTCACACATTGCCATTTCAGATTTGTATTGGTTATTTGAGTTCAAGACTTCGACTACGACACAGACAGTGCGACAAGAAAGGTATAATTCATGTGGTCACGGGATTGCACAACTCGATTCAGATTTGATACGAGTTTCCCTAAATCACATACTAGATAGTTATTACATTGATTATGTAATGTTTCGTTTATTGATTTATATTCGAGTCTTGAGATAGGAGAGATTGGCAGACTTGCCAAAACTAGACGTTTCGGTGTATCGTCGCATAGAAGCAGATTTGCTATATGTGTAGACCCTCGATACAGAGTTGACCGAAGTCTAGGAATAAGACGTACCGTTGCCCCGAGTGGTTGGGTAGGTAACAGACCGTCTTATTCACACCGGGATCCCTAGATTAGAAAAGAGTCGAGTCAAGATTTGAATTGTCGAATACAGATTTGTATTCTTCTACATGTTTAGATTTATATTCATGTTACTTGTTACATATGCTATGCTTTTGTATATGATATTTACATTGCATGCATCCATGTTTTATACTGGGATATGTTCTCACCGGAGTTATCCGGCTGTTGTCGTGTCTGTATGTGTGCATGGCAACAGGTGGGGCAGGATCAGGGTCACGACGAGGAAGAGAGAGTTGATAGCGTGGAGATGCCGGGTGTAGCAGAAGACTTCTGATGTTGCACTAGTAGTTTTATGTTGATACTAGAGATGTTATGTTGTTATTGTAACATGTATAACAAGTAAGGCTACTAGATCATGTCATGTAATAGTGTTGACTCATGTTTGTTTTAAATAAAAATGAGACGCTTTATGTTAACATTCGATTTAATGTTAGAAAGCGAAAAATTTTTGACCCGCCATTTATAATAAAGATCCAATTAAATCCCAAAAGAATTGAGTTAGAACCCGGGTCCCCACAGCAAACGAGTGTCCCTCCAAGAAGAAGGCCGGCAAAGACAAGAAGAAGACCCTTCTAGCCACGTGGAGCGACAGCGACAACGAAGAGGAGTCTACCCTATGCTTCATGGCAAAGGAAGATCATCTGACCGACTCGGATGACGACGAGGTACCCTCTTACGATGAATTACTCTCCGCTTACACTAGTATGTACAATAAGGCTAAGTCACTTAGAAATGAGAATAAGCAACTTAAAACTGAACTAGAAGCTAGGATGCATGACAACACTAAGCTCAAGACAAACCTAAGAGACTTAGAGAAAGCCTTCAACAAGTTCAATGTGAGTAGCGGTAAACTAGAAAACCTCTTGAGCATGCAAAGGTGTAACTTCGACAAAGGAGGTCTAGGATATGAAAAGAAATCAGTCAACTTCGCTAGTCTTATCGCAAAGGCAAAACTAAGAACACCACCAACATGCACTTACTGTTGTAAGATAGGCCACATAAGACCTAAATGCAAGAAACTTAGACACCAACACAATAAGAATAGCTATTGGAAATGGATCCCCAAATCCCCAACTACTACTAACCTCAAAGGACCCAAAGAAACGGGTACCAACTATCAAATTGTATCTCAATCTTATAGGGTCAAAGGGGAGACAAGTCATCGAGCACTTGGTATCTTGACAGTGGATGCTCTCGACACATGACGGGAGAAAAGAAGCTGCTACAATCCATTCGACCAAAAGAAAAGGGATCGGTGACCTTTGGAGACAACAGCAAAGGGATCATAGAAGGCATCGGCTCAATAGGTATATCTAACTCTACTATCATTGATGATGTACTTCTTGTGAAAGGACTTAAACATAACCTCCTAAGCATTAGTCAATTGTGCGATAGGGGTTATGAAGTCAAATTCACACCACACGATTGCACTGTATCACTCACAACTGACAAAACCATTAGTTTCAAAGGTTATAGAAGTGAAAATGTTTACAAGGTCGATTTAAAGATTTCATCTTTTTCAAAAATAAAAAGCCTTGTAACATTAAATGTTGATGACAACATTCTTTGGCATAGACGACTTGGTCATGTTGGGATGAGCACCATAGAAAAACTTTTAAAACTTGACATAGTTTCCGGAATGCCAAAGCTGAATTTAAAATTAGATTCTTTTTGTGATGCTTGTCAACTTGGTAAACACACAAAGGAATCCTTCAAAAATAAAAATTTTGTATCCACTTCTATGCCCCTTGAGTTACTTCATCTAGATTTATGTGGTCCCTCGAGGACAACCAGTCTAGGAGGTAAATCCTATGCTTTTGTCATTGTGGATGATTTTTCACGTTTCACTTGGACATTGTTTTTAGCCCATAAAAGTGATGCCTTTGATCATTTCAAATTTTTTGTCAAAAACGTTGAAAATGAGAAAAATCTTTTGATCAAACAAATCCGTAGTGACCACGGAACGGAATTTCAAAATGAAAATTTTTCAATTTTTTGTCAAAACAAAGGCATTGGTCACAACTTTTCTTGTCCTAGAACTCCTCAACAAAACGGTGTCGTTGAGAGGAAGAATAGGACCCTAGTAGAGATTGCAAGGACCATGCTATGTGAGCATTCTCTACCAAAATATTTTTGGGCTGAAGCAATGAGTTCTGCTTGTTACATCATCAATCGCGAATCAATAAGGCCAATTCTCAAGAAATTCTCCATACGAACTCTTACTTCCGCGCTTTTGGATCAAAATGCTTCATCCACAACAATGGTAAGGACAACCTGGGTAAGTTCGATGCTAAATCGGACAAAGGTATCTTTCTTGGTTACTCTACTTCTAGCAAAGCATATAGAGTCTTTAATAAACGCACTTTACTAGTTGAAGAATCTATTCATGTCATATTTGATGAAACTAACCCTTGCTTGCCTAGACCTGTTGTTTCTGATGATGATGATATAGATATCCTTGGCGAAAAGTTGGAGTCCACAAGCCTAGATGATGTTCCTAAAGATCAAGAGGACGCACCTCTTCCGAAGGAGTGGACTACGCACAAGGATCATCCCATGGACCTCATCATTGGTAGCCCATCGAAGGGAGTATCTACTCGCTCTTCTAATATGTGCAATTATCTTGCTTTTCTTTCTCACATAGAGCCTAAGAACATAGAAGAAGCTTTACTTGATGATTCTTGGATTATTGCTATGCAAGATGAACTAAATGAATTTAGAAGGAATAAAGTTTGGAATCTTGTACCTAGACCCACTGATAGACCTGTCATAGGAACTAAATGGGTATTTAGGAACAAGTTAGATGAGCATGGTACAATCACTAGAAATAAAGCTAGGCTAGTAGCTAAAGGATATAGTCAAGAAGAGGGAATTGATTATGATGAGACTTATGCCCCTGTCGCTAGACTAGAATCCATTCGCATGCTACTTGCTTTTGCTTGCTCTAGAGACTTTAAATTGTTTCAAATGGATGTTAAAAGTGCTTTTCTTAATGGTGATTTGAAAGAAGAAGTGTATGTTGAGCAACCTATTGGTTTTGAAGATGTGCACTTATCTGATTATGTGTATAAACTTGATAAGGCTTTGTATGGTTTGAAACAAGCTCCTAGAGCTTGGTATGAGAAATTATCTACCTTTTTGCTGTCTAATGGTTTTTGTAGAGGTAAAGTTGTTATTACCTTGTTTACCTTGACTAAAGACAATGATTTGCTGATAGTACAAATATATGTAGATGATATTATTTTTGGTGCTACTAATGAACACTTGTGTAGAGATTTTTCTAAGCTTATGCAGGATCACTTTGAGATGAGCATGATGGGCGAGCTCAACTACTTCCTTGGTCTCCAAATCAAGCAATGCAAGGATGGTTTCTTTGTCAACCAAGGGAAGTACATCAAGGAGATGCTCAAAAAGTTTGGGATGGAGTCTTCCAAAGCCTCATCCACACCTATGAGCACGATAGTCAGACTCGACAAAGATGAGGGAGGTAAACATGTTGACCAAAAGTTATTTCGTAGCATGATTGGCTCCCTACTCTATGCGACTGCTAGTAGACCTGACATTATGTTTAGTGTTTGCTTGTGTGCACGATTTCAATCATGTCCAAAGGAATCACACTTATTCGCCTTAAAACGCATTTTCAAATATCTTTCAAATACTCCAAATCTCGGATTATGGTATTCTAAGAACTCATTTTTCGATTTAAAAGCTTATTGTGATGCCGACTTTGGAGGATATAAGGTGGATAGAAAGAGCACTAGTGGTACTTGCTTTTTTTTGGGAAGTTGCTTGGTGTCTTGGTTTTCTAAAAAGCAAAACTGTGTTGCACTTTCAACGACCGAGGCCGAGTATATGGCTGCCGGTAGTTGTTGTGCACAAATTCTTTGGATGAAGTATCAATTACTCGACTATGGTGTTACTTTTTCAAAAATTCCAATCTTTTGTGATAATACAAGCACCATATGTCTAACAAAGAATCCAGTTCAACATTCTCGTACAAAACATATTGACATTCGACATCATTTTATTCGTGATCACATTGAGCAAAATGATGTTGAACTTCACTATGTTGACACCAAGAATCAAATTGCTGATATTTTTACAAAACCACTAGATGAATCTACTTTTACTCGTTTGCGTGGTGAACTTGGCATGATTGAGTTGTAAACACTAGTCGAATACTCTCGTACATATTTGTTAAATTGAGGGGGAGTATTATTAATGTGAGCATTATAATGTCGGATAATACAAATTAATTGTATTTATCCATAATTATGGCTCAACATTCATTTATGTGCTAAATATTTTAAATTTTAGGTGTTCCTCATCTTGGCTACTTCGGAATCACCGTTCATTTTCGGATGCTTCGTTTCACTTCGGATCCACCGAACGTGTTCAGATCGTCCGAACCTGACCATAGGTTCCAGAACCTCCGATTCACTCTTCGGACCATCCGAACACACATCGGATCGTCCGAACCTCCTTCCGATGTCATTAAATGTTCGCGCCTTCCCAATGCCTGCCTGTAGGACTTCGGATCCTCCGTTTACTCATCGTAGCCTCCGGTCTTGGATCGGAATGTCCGATTGTGAATCGGATCGTCCGAACTTCCTGCCAGATAACCGTTCCGTTCAAATTCCGGACCTTCCGAACTCATGTTCGGACCGTCCGAACATGGCCTATAAATAGGCGTTCGGATCCTCTGATTTATTTGCTCATTCACTACTTCTTTCTTTCCCCACACAAAACACTCACTACTCACTATGCCTCCGCGCCGTAACGCAGCTGGCCGAAATGTTCGCCCTCGTCACGGTGCCTTTCACCATGATCTTACCCAACCACCCAACCCTCGTCCTATCCCACCTGAATTCGAAACCCGTAACATTCTGCCTGGTCGTACCCTTCACACCGAATACCTCCGTGCGAATTCCTTTACGTTGATTACTCTTATTGAGTCTCAACGTTGGGGAAACTTCTTTCTACCTTCTGTACCCGATCTCATCTACCCCTCTCTCATACATCAGTTCTATGCGAACTTTTCCCTAGTTCTTGGTGGTGATGACACTCGTGTTGTTACCATTGTTCAGGGTCGGTTCATTTCTTTTTCTACCGCCGACCTCTCCACTTGGTTTGATCTTCCTCGAGACGGACCGAGTGAGTTCTTTTCTCAGTCTTGGACTGAGAATGACCCTACTTTTGATCGAGTCACTGCCTTGACCACCATCTTCGGTCGTCCGCCTACTCCTGCCGATGACCGTCCTCATGCGAAGGACCTTCCTCCTCAGCTTCAGCTTGTTCTGAAGCTCATCACTTCTTCCATTGTTCCTCGCAGTGGAGACCTCTCCACTTGCAAGTATCTCGATCTGTACATTCTCTATTATTTAGTCTCCCAGCGTCCTTTTAACCTTCCCCGTTTTCTTATGTACGCCATGGAGTACGCGGCTTCTTCTACTCGCGTCTCTTTTCCGTTTGGCCGGTTCATTAACCGGATTCTAGCCCATCTGGGCATTGACTTTACAGATGAAGAATCCGTGTCTATTTCTCCCCGCGAGACTATCGACCATGATACTGTTGTTAAGATGGGACTCTCTTGGAATCCCGTCTTATCCTCTTGGGTCATCGACAAGGATCGCATCTTTGCGTCCTATCGTCCGACCGAACACTTTCATGTTCCCTTCGGTCTCCTTCCTCCTCACGTTCAGACGAGAGGATTTCCCGCTGGTCCCCCTACTACGGGTACCACTCCTACCCCTTCGTTTGATATTCCCTCTACATCCCATCAGCGTGTTCCCGACCCTATTAGCACTCCTTTGATGACCATGGATGACCTTCCTCATGGCTTCACTCCGCCGGCTCCCTCTGGACCCTACGATCGGATTTTCGAGTATCTCGAGCGATTGGAGACTCGTTTCGACACTCGTTTTTCTCTTTTAGAGTCTACCTTAGAGCGCCATCATACTGAGACTTCCTCGCGTCTTGATTCCATCGAGGCTGAGATGAGGAGCCATAGAGAGTCGCGGGATGCGGATTCTTAGCTTGTTTTTGTTATTTTTGTTTATTTTATCTTGATGTATCATTGTATAAAAGACTTATTTATTAGTGGATATTTTACCTGTTTATTTGTCTCTCTTTATGCTTATGTCTTTTTGATTATCGCAAAAAGGGGGAGAATTTATTTGGTTAAAATTGCTATTAAATGGTTATTAAATTGCTATTAAATGGTTATTAAATAAATGGTTATTAAATAAATTCGCCTTAATTCAACCTCTTAGACTTGTTATTTGATTAAGGGGGAGTTATTTAATAACATTTAGATTATGTTGATTATTGTTTCTCAATTTTTAACCAAGTTTTGTGATCATCAAAAAGGGGGAGATTGTTACGCCTTATACGCATACAAATCTCGAGGATGAGATTAATGTTTTTAATGCTGTAACATATCCCAAAGTTTTTGTTTTGATGATACCAAAACTTGGCTTAAAAATGTACTAATGTTTTATATTGAGGCATGCAGGAAATTAAGAACAAAGTTAAGTTCGGAAGATCCGAAGTTGGTTCGGACGTTCCGAAAAGGTGCCGATCAGAAGCAAAGTAGAAGCTGTTCGGAAGCTGCGAGGAGCCAGTTCGGACGTTCCGAAGACGTGATCGGACGTTCCGAACACAAGCAATCAAATCACTTCAATCCGGAGAC
Source organism: Primulina eburnea (assembly GCF_022965805.1). NCBI lineage: Eukaryota > Viridiplantae > Streptophyta > Magnoliopsida > Lamiales > Gesneriaceae > Primulina > Primulina eburnea. The sequence goes on along the minus strand of NC_133104.1, from coordinate 21,555,756 downwards.
AAATTGATCTGACTGTTGATTGAGTAGATTTCGGACGCTACGAAGGACATAATCGGACGCTACGAAGTGTTGAAGATTTCAAATCTCCGGAAACGCGGGAATGTTCGGACGGTACGAACTTGAGTTCGGACCTTCCGAAGCTGTTCATACACTGTCTGAAAGAACTGTTCGGAAGAAACGTAGTTTGATCGGTCCCTCCGAAGCATATGTTCGGACCCTACGAAGTCAAGAACGGACGATCCGAAGTCATCCCAGAATTACGCAAATTGATTTCAATCACATCGGACGTTCCGAAGCATAAACAGAAGATCCGAACCTTGGCGTCCAAGACTAGTATAAATAGGCCTTTGAGGATGCATTCTCAATCATCCCACTCCACTCTCTCTTGTCTCTTACAAAGCTTTCTACTATCTTTTGTGTGCGTTGATTAAAAGAGTTGTAATATCAAAAGAGTTGTAGAAAAAAGAGTGAAAGTAATACTCTCGAGTGGGTTGTAAAGTTCGTGGCTATCCTTGGAGCCCTCAAGGCCAAGTAGACGCATCGAGGCGTGGTTGTAAAAGCTAGCTTGGAGCTCCTAAAGCCAAGTCGATATAGTGATACCTCGATCCTCATCGAGAAGGGGAGACGTAGACGATTCTTCGTCGAACTTCCATAAACATCTCTATCCCTTTTTACTTTACGCATTTACTTTACTACGCATTTATTTTACGCACTTACTTTACGCATTCATTTTTTATTTGTGATTGTCCCTCAAGTCTTCCGCTTGCAATTTTTGCAAACTCGTTTTAAAAACGCTAAAGGGCCTAAAAGAACCTATTCACCCGCCCTTTAGGTTCTTCAAGCACCGAGATCACAGCTGCCTCCACCAGCTCCCCGATTTGAGAGCGGCAGTGGTAGTGGGAAGAAAGACTTTCTGAAAGCTAAGGGGAAGAAATTCAAGAAAGCTGGAAGTATCTCATCTAGTTCGAGTGGCTCTAGACAGACTAGTCAGGGCCAGAGTTATACAGGACCCTACTGTAGCACTTGTGGAGGGAAGCATTCCACTGAGCAGTGCCGAGGAGTGTTCGGCAACTGCCGCATTTGTAAGCAGCAAGGACACTTCGCCCGAGTATGTCCCCAGAGAGGTGCCCAGGGATCCCAGGCCGCTGAGTCATCTGGATCATTGGCTCAGATAGGAAGACGATCTTCTGCCATTCATTCCTTTCAGCCAGCACCGTCTACTCAGTCACAGCAGAGGCCAGGAGGGAGCCAGACAGCGAGCCAGCCTCCTAGACAGCAGGCCCGACTATTTGCTGTGGGGACCCGGACGCTGATCTTTCTGCTTAATCATCTTTGGGATTTAATTATCAATTAAGATAAAACAGGGTCTAAAAATTTTTCTTTTTAAAATGTAACTGCGGAAGGTAATGTAATCTAAACAATATCCATCTCTGTATACAAACTACAGTTCAGTAGAAAAGTACAATAGTGTACAACTTACGTCTAAGGTTCAATTACTAAATTCAAGTAATAAACCAAGTCTGCTACAAGTCCGGAATCACCACGCTAACTCGTCTTCTCTCATCGTCATCTCGACCCTGATCCAGCCCCACCTATTGTCATGCACACATACAAAACAAGACAACAGCCGGATAACTCCGGTGAGAATAAATCCCAGTATAAAACATGGTAAGCATGTATATAAATAAACTAATTCATAAAACATGCCGTCATGTAAGAACACAATATATTTCATAATCTATGAAATTAAGCATGCAACTCAAATCAGATAAACATGCTTATAAGCAATCTAAATCATAAAAACATGCTAGCACAACTGAAAGCAATAACGATGGGTCCCATGATCTAGGAGCCACATCCATGTAGGCATGCAGTTCTAATCAAACCATGTCTAGACTTGACTCAATCTATAACTCTAGGGATCCCGGTGTGAATAAGACGTCACTGGCTGTCACCTACCCTACCAATCGAGGTGATGTACGTCTTATTCCTAGACTTCGGCCTGATCTGTATCCACGTCTACAAAGGGGCGGTGATCTTCCCCTAAGCTGAGATATCGCCGAATATCTAGAAGTCTGCCTGATCTCCTGACTGTCCTATCTTAATGGATGAATACACAATCTGTAACAAGCATAATCATATAAAATATAAACAAGAATATAGTATGTGATTTATTGGGCAACTCAAGGATGATCTCGATTGAGTTGTTTCTTCCCGAATATCACATGAATTATACCTTTGTCGTCCCCGTCTGAGGAAGACGAAGTCTTGAAGTCCAGTCTGTCCATATCCGATCTGAAATGACAATATAAATACACTGTATCAATGTGTAACTCAATTCACAATCTGTTCTGATCAATACTCAATTCAGTATACAATCTGATCAATGTCTGAACAAGATACAATCTGAGTCATATCAATAATACCACAATCTAATCGAAATCATATCTGAATCTGATCAATCTGTTTCCAGCATATGAATATCTAACAAATACATCTTCAGAGATGCTGAAATACAAAACACAGACATACGGTATTCTTTCTTCGATCTGACTTCACATATCTACTGAATAATCTATCCAGACATACAAGAATAATCATCTCTCTATTCTTCAATCAAGAACAATACAAATCTAGTGTTTAATCTCAATCAATATCTTCTGAAAATCATAACAATTGTATAACCAATCTATTCTTCAATCTGTCTTCGATTATACAATGATCACTACAGCAGAAACACCATAACTGAATCATATTCAGTTCTGACAACATCCTAATTTCAAAACATCGCAAAACGTAACGAAACTTACGTCCTTGTGTAGCTCGTGTCGAGAGGAGCTCAAAACTGAAGTCGGATTTGAATTCTGATAGACAGATCTTCCACAATCGCAAATCGAAAAGGCGTAAGGATTTTCTTCCAAGATTTCGCCTCCTTTCTGAATTTTCTGAGAGAAACACGTGCAATCCTCATATATATACTGCATGCAAAGTCTGAAACGTGGCTTAGTTCTTGCGCGGCACGTCGCACCGCGGGTGCGGTCATACATGCACCACGGGTGCGGTCCAGTCTCGTCGACTTTATCCAGATTTCCCGAAGCTTGACCGCGGGTGCGCTGCCTACAAGACCGCGGGTGCGGTGTCACAGCGCGGGTGCGCTCCATCTAATACCGCGGGTGCGGTCTGTCTACGGGATTTGTACTTCATTTTCTGCACATGCACCGCGGGTGCGGTCGTGCAAACTTCTAAATTCTAGTTTCCTGATCATGTCACACCTGGTTTCTCAAATCTTTCTTCCCTCATTGCATGTCATGCATTCTCATATCTTCCGAGTCTCTCGTTAATGAAGATTAATAATCTTGGCTTAACAATTCTATAATTCTCGGGCATTACATTTGCTTTGACTGAGGAGCAGGCACTTGATGCACCTGATGATGTCGTGGCAGGTAACTGTTTTATTTCTGGTTATCCTGCATATGTATTGATTGATACTGGTGCATCACATACTTTTATTTCAGAGAGGTTTGCATTGAGTAATGCGTTACCTATTGAGTCATTGTCTGTAGTAGTGTCTGTTTCTTCGCTGTTAGGGACAGGCTTGATATCAGTGAAATCTGTTAAATCTAGTATACTGCAGTATGATGGGCATGAGATTGAGTTGGACTGTATTGTGCTTGGAATATCTGATTTTGATTGTATTATCGGTATCGATACGTTGACCAAGTACAGGGCTACAGTCGATTGTTTCCACAAAATTGTTCGATTTAGACCTGAGATGGCTGAGGAGTGGAAATTTTATGGTAAGGGTTCTCGTGCCAGAATTTCTTTGATATCTGCTATGAATATGACTCGATTGTTGCAGGAAGGAGCGGATGGATTTCTGGTTTATTCAGTTGATTTACTGAAATCGAGTCCATCATTGGCGGATTTGCCAGTGGTGTGTGAGTTTGCTGATGTCTTTCCAGATGAGATTCCTGGATTGCCTCCGATACGAGAGATCGATTTCAGTATTCAATTGATGCCAGGAACAGTTCCTATTTCGAGAGCTCCATACTGAATGTCACCAATCGAGTTGAAGGAGTTGAAAGAACAGCTGGAGGATTTATTGGCCAAGGGATATATCAGATCGAGTGTATCTCCTTGGGGTGCTCCAGTACTGCTCGTGAGGAAGAAGGATGGGTCGATGAGACTTTGTATCGACTACCGGCAACTGAATAAGGCAACGGTAAAGAATAAATATCCATTGCCTCGTATTGATGATTTATTTGACCAGTTGCAGGGTTCTTAAGTGTATTCCAAGATCGATCTGAGATCTGGATACCATCAACTGAGAGTCAGGGATTCTGATATCTCAAAGACAGCATTCAGAACCAGGTATGGACACTATGAATTTATTGTCATGTCATTTGGTTTCACGAATGCACCTGCGGTATTTATGGGATTAATGAATCGAGTCTTTCAGAAATATCTCGATGATTTCGTTATTATCTTCATCGATGATATCTTGATTTATTCAAAGAATATGATTGAGCATGCTGATCATCTGAGGACTGTGTTGAGAATTTTGAGTACGGAGAAACTGTATGCTAAATTGTCGAAATGCGAGTTCTGGTGGAAACAAGTAGTATTATATCTGGAGAGAGGATATCAGTTGATCCCAGTAAGGTTGAGGCAGTGATTTCATGGCCGAGACCGACGTCTGTACCAGAAATACGCAGCTTTATGGGTTTCGCAGGTTATTATCGCCGATTCATTAAAGATTTTTCGAGTATTGCCAAAACGATTACACAGTTGACTCAGAAAAATGCTCCATTTGTATGGTCTGAGGAATGTGAGACCAATTTTCTCGAATTAAAGAAAAGATTAATCAATGCGCCTGTGTTGACGATTCCTTCAGGTACTAATGACTTTGTTGTTTATTGTGATGCATCTCACCGCGGATTGGGATGTGTGTTGATGCAGCGGGGGCATGTGATTGCTTATGCCTCGAGACAGCTGAAACCCCATGAATCTCGTTATCCAATTCACGATCTTGAATTGGCAGCCATTGTCTTTGCATTGAAGATATGACGACATTATCAGTACGGTGAGAAATTCGAAATCTATTCTGATCATAAAAGCTTGAAATATCTGTTTTCACAGTCCGAGCTGAATATGAGACAGCGAAGATGGCTAGATTTATTGAAAGATTTCGATTGTGAAATCAAATACTGTAAGGACCGTGTATCGTATTATCGTAAATCCTATGTGATTATCGATAATTAATGGAATTGTCATGTGATTATGTATTTGATGTATATCATGACAATGGAATTGAGAAACAAATATTGTACATGAGTTGATGTTGTATGAATTTGATTTGAAAGGCCGGAAGCCAATACGTACAAAATCAAACATTCTGTACAGAACATGTGGCGCCCGAGCGGTAGAAAATTACCGCCCGAGCGCCAGGGTATCTGAAATGAGTATTCGGGCAGAACACCCCGCGCCCGAGCGGTAATATTTGACCGCCCGAGCGCCAGGATGTGTAGAAACATGTTCGCGGACAGAACATGCCGCGCCCGAGCGGTAATGTTTGACCGCCCGAGCGCGGTACACTTGACACTCGGGGACAGAATGTCTCGCGCTCGGGCGCGAGAATTCTACCGCCCGAGCGTGAGATCGGTGGAGATAAGAATAAGTTCTTTTCCTCTTTTTCTTCATTTCATTCGATAACTTCGAGAGGAAGTTCCAGATTTTGAAATTTCTTTCTTCCAAATCGACTTCGAAACGCTGTCTAAACGCGAAACAAATTATATATTTGTGATCTGCGCGTTGAGGGCTTCTGACTGAGGTAATTTTCTTCCAGTTCCATCAGCTTTAAATAGCAAGGTGCTGGAATATTATGTATTTAAAGTTGAATTTCTGATATGTAGTAGAATATCCGACAATAAATTCGTATTCGAAGTCAGACTTGAATTATGATATGATTTTGATTTGATATGAATTTTTGAAGTTTCAAATCATATTTGAAACTCATATTAATGGTTTTGAAGCGTGTTATTGATTGGAATGAATATGTTATTGATGTAGATCAAGTATTATATCAGTATCTTCAGGCTACATCAATTGGAACGAAGAATTGAGGTATGTTGCGACCGGGTAACATACGACAGGTATATGTATTATATGATATATGTCGGATTGATTGGATTGATTGGAATGAGATTACGTGTCTAGGTGCCTATTTGATGATTTGATATGGCATACATGACATTGAGATTTGAGATATCGATGTATAAAATAAATGTTTTGTTAACACACATCATTTTATGCATACATCGATACATGACATGCACGTTGAGCTATGATCCTTGGATACCATGATATGATTTGATTGGATTCCGGGGTTTGTGAACACAATCGCTATGCCGGTATTATATGACCCGTAAAGCATAGAAAATTGTGGCCCCATATGATTGGATATGAGATGTGGGATTGATGGCGCTTCGTCGACGCCATCATACGTGTATTCCCATATCGGCCAGTGTGCCAGCTCGAGCATTGATTTGATTTGATAGCGATTCGATTGATTCTGACATGTGCTCAGTGGATGGGCATTTGACCCTATACCTCCACGACATACATGCATTGCATACCATATATCATTGTTTAGATACTTGTGGTATATATTGTGGTTGTTCCATACGGAGCTTTGCTCACCCCCAAGGGGGGCTGTTGTTGTCTTTGTGTGTGGACAATGGCAGGTACTCCAGGATATCAGGAGACCAGAGAGGGTACTTCTGGTGGGAGCCACAGCTTGGGCTGAGGTTTATGTTTATGTCTTGTTCCCAGTATATATATGTATATATATCTATATACCGGGGCATGTCCCGAGGATATGAGATGTTTGTATGTGATCGATTACGTGTGGGCGTGTTTGTGATTTGAATTTAGATACTATTTTTAGTATTTAAATATCAGAAGAGATATTTTGGGCTCATTGTAAAGAAATTTTAAACCCGTTTTCCGCTGTGATTAATTAAACCCTAATCAGATTGCATTGTAATAACGATTAGGAGTTAAGGGCCCCACACTAGATGGTATCAGAGCATAGCTGGGAATGCTCTATTGAGTCTTGTGTACACTTGAATAGGCACAAATGAATTGTGCGTATGTGTTTGACTTATTTGTATTACTTGCTCTTATGTGATTTGATTTGAGTAAGTATCTGATGAGATTGATGATAGGAGGTGATGAGATTATGAAATTGATATGAAATTGTGATATTCATCTTTTGATTTGTAGATGGATCACACAAATGAAACTGCGAGTAGCAGTACTGAGAGGATTGTTGGGCAATTTGAAGGGTTGTCCATGGATGTTGTGATGGCTCGATTCCAGGATCTGAAACCACCGAAGTTCTTTGGCACTGAGAGTGCTGAAAGAGCTGAGGCCTGGCTGAAGGATATCGAGCACTTGTTTAAAATTGTTGAGTATTCCAAGGCTCGGAGACTGAAACTTGCTTTATATCAGTTGAAAGACCGAGCTAAATCTTGGTGGGAAGCCGCTGAGATTGGATTGAAAGAGGCCGGGACTGAAGTCACATGGGATGTCTTCAAGGCCCAGTTTTTGGAGCAGTATTCCCCTCCTTCCTATTATACTGCTCAGGAGAATGAATTCAATAATCTGCAGCAGGGAACGATGTCTGTTGCAGAGTATGCTTCAAAGTTTTCTACTTTGTTGAAGTATGCACCTCACGTAGCTGGGAATGCGAGGGCAAAATATAACAGGTTTTTAAATGGTTTACATCCTGTCTTGTATACATATGTTGTTTCTGGATTGCCTACCAGCTACGCAGAGGCAGTTGAACGAGCCAAGGCAGCCGAGGCTGGACTTAGGCGGGGAAGTCCACAGTATACTCCTCCACCACCGGTGTCAGCTCAGCAGCCTACTTTGCGACCGAGGGGTAAGAAGTTCAAGAAGACTGGATCTGCTTCTTCGTCTTCTTCGAGCTCTAGTGGATCACAGCGAGGGAGTCCTGTGATAGCTCCCTATTGTAGTCATTGTGGAGGCAAACATACTATCGAGCAGTGTCGAGGTATGTTTGGTACTTGTTATCAATGTGGGCAGGAAGGCCATTTCTCTCGAGTATGTCCGAACAGGGGTACGACTTCTGCTCAACCCCAGCCAGGATTTAGAGGTGGCCCTGGTATGACGAGACCTGCTGTTCCTGTTCCATCTTTTCAGCAGTCGAGTGTCCCACGATATCGAGGACCGGGTGGTCAGAGTGCCCAAGTTCCTCCTCAAGTGAGAGTGTACGCCATGACTGAGGATTAGGCAAGAGAAGCTCCTGGAGGTGTGATTGCAGGTATTTGCACGCTTTGCGATTATCCTGCACGTGTTCTATTTGATACAGGAGCATCTCATTCATTCATATCTCATGCATTTGTTGCATCTCACGATATTGAGTGTACCCCGTTGTATGATACTTTGTCGATAGCCACGCCAGCAGGGAAGATTATATTGTCTGAGAAAGTTGTGCATAATTGTGTATTGATATATGAGGATAATGTGATATTTCTGAATCTGATTGTCCTCCCTATGCACGACTTTGATTGTATTGTTGGCATGGATATCTTGATGACGAATTGAGCTACTGTTGATTGTTGTCATGGAGTAGTTCGATTTCGACCTATTGATGGACCCAAGTGGAATTTTTATGGCAAGGGTTCCCAAGCCAAAATTCCATTGGTATCTTCCTTGGAAATGTCCCGATTGTTGACTAGCGGAGATGAGGGTTATCTTATCTACGCTATTGATATTTCGAAGAAGGAATCTTCCTTATCTGAGATTCCTGTTGCGAAAGAGTTTTCAGATGTATTTCCCGATGAGATTCCTGATTTTCCTCCTCATCGAGAAGTTGAGTTTAGTATTGATCTTGTGCCGGGGACTGCGCCTATTTCTAAAGCTCCCTATCGCATGGCACTATTGGAACTGAAAGAATTGAAAGAACAATTACAGGATCTTCTCGATAAGGGATATATTCGACCGAGTGTATCACCTTGGGGAGCTCCAGTTTTATTTGTTCGGAAGAAAGATGGTACGATGCGAATGTGTATCGACTATAGACAATTGAATCGGGCTACTGTGAAAAACAAGTACCCACTTCCGCGTATTGATGACTTGTTTGATCAGCTTCAAGGTACTTCTGTTTACTCGAAGATTGATCTTCGTTCTGGGTATCATCAAGTACGTGTTCGAGACGAAGATGTACCCAAAACTGCTTTTCGTACGAGGTATGGCCATTATGAATTTCTGGTTATGCCTTTCGGTCTTACGAATGCTCCTGCTGTTTTTATGGACTTAATGAATCGGGTCTTTCGAGATTATCTGGACCGATTCGTTATTGTGTTTATCGATGATATTCTTGTGTATTCGAAATCGAGAAAGGAGCATGCTGAACATCTGAGACTGGTACTTCAAACTCTTCGTACTAGTCATTTATATGCTAAATTGTCCAAATGCGAATTCTGGATGGACAAAGTGGTATTTTTGGGCCACGTCATTTCGAGACATGGCATATCTGTTGATCCTACGAAGGTCGAAGCTGTATTGAATTGGCCAAGACCTACGAATGTTCCTGAGATCCGTAGCTTCATGGGTTTAGCTGGATATTATCGCCGTTTTATTGAAGGATTTTCGAAAATAGCTAAACCGATTACTCAACTGACACAGAAGAATCAGAGATTCATTTGGTCAGATGAATGTGAAGCTAGTTTTCTTGAATTGAAGACGAGATTAACCACAGCACCTGTGCTTACTATTCCCTCAGGTACCGGAGGATTTGTGGTTTGTACAGATGCGTCTGGTAAAGGGTTGGGCTGTGTTCTGATGCAACATGGCAAAGTGGTTGCTTATGCGTCTCGTCAATTGAAATCTCATGAAACTCGTTATCCTGTTCATGATCTCGAATTGGCCGCCATTGTGTTCGCTTTGAAGATTTGGCGCCATTATTTGTACGGAGAAAAGTTTGTTATCTATTCGGACCATAAGAGTCTGAAATATCTCTTTTCTCAATCTGATTTGAATATGAGGCAACGCAGGTGGATGGATCTCCTGAAAGATTTTGATTGTGAGATTCAATATCACCCTGGATCGGTGAATGTTACTGCGAATGCCCTGAGCCGTAGAGTTCATGATTCTGTTCTAGCTTCTGTCAGTGTCGCCAAGGCACATGAAGATATATGTACTTCTGGTTGGACTTTTCACTCGAATTGGAATTCTGTCACTGTCTCAGCATTGCAAATTGAGCCGAGTTTGATATCAAAGATACGAAAGGCCCAACGAAGCGATGCTCAGATTCAAAAGTCGAAAGAACTTCTATCTGCTGGACATCAGTCTAGATTTCAGATTTCTTCTGATGGTTCTTTACGACTTAATGATCGGCTGGTAGTTCCTGATGACTCTGATTTGAGATCTACCCTTCTTCGAGAAGCACATTGTAGCAAATATAGTATTCACCCTGGAGGTCGGAAGATGTATTTGACATTGAGACCTCAATTTTGGTGGAAACGTATGAAGAAGGACATTGCTGAATTTATTTCTAAATGTCTTGTCTGCCAGCAAGTGAAAGCCGAGAGAATAAAACCTGGAGGACTGCTCCATAGTCTTGAAATCCCAAAATGGAATTGGGAGCATATTGCTATGGATTTTGTGACTCATTTACCTCGTTCGCCCAAGGGCTGTGATGCTATTTGGGTGATTATTGATCGGCTTTCGAAATCTGCACATTTTATTCCATATGAACGGACTTATTCTTATAAAAGAATGGCCCGTTTATACATTGAGAATGTTGTGAGACGGCACGGGGTGCCAGTCTCGATTGTATCTGATCGTGATCCCTAGATTTGCTTCTAAATTCTGGTGTAGTTTTCAGGAAGCGATGGGTACGCGTTTGGCTATGAGTACTGCTTATCATCCTCAAACTGATGGCCAAACCGAGCGTACGATTCAAACGTTAGAAGATATGTTGCGTGCTGTGGTGATGGACTTTAGAATGGGATGGCAAGATGCCTTACCATTGGTTGAATTTTCTTATAACAATAGCTTTCAGACGAGTATCGGTATGGCTCCGTTTGAAGCTCTATGTGGGAGACGATGTAGATCACCGTTATTCTGGGATGAGATTGGTGAGAAACAATTGACTGGACCTGAAATGATACAGGAAATGAACGATAAGGTTCAGTTAATTCGGCAGCGGATGAAAGCTGCTCAGGATCGTCAAACGAGTTATGCGAATAAACGAAGACGACCCTTGGAATTCCAGAAAGGTGACAGAGTGTTTTTGAAGATATCTCCCTTTAGAGGCACTGTTCGATTCGGCATGCGAGGGAAGTTATCTCCTCGATATGTTGGTCCATACGAGATTCTAGATCGAGTTGGTGATCTTGCGTATCGATTGGCATTGCCACCAGCTCTATCTGCTATTCACGATGTGTTTCATGTTTCTATGTTGAGGAAATATGAACCTGATCCATCACATGTACTTGCACCTGATGAGGTTGAGCTGGATCCTTCTCTTTCCTATGTTGAACAACCTGTTCGCATTATGGATCGAAAGGAAAAGATATTGAGAAATAAATCGATTCCTCTGGTACGAGTGCAATGGACACGACATGGTGTTGAAGAATCAACGTGGGAATTGGAGAGCAAAATGCGAGAATCATATCCGCATTTATTTGATGCTGATCCATCGGTTCCATTGTATTCGATGTATTCTGATCCTTATTCTTATTTTAGTTTTGATATGTACTATAACTGGTGACATATGTATGTTTACCAATGTTATGTATATAGTGATGTTTGAGATTTCGAGGACGAAATCTTTTAAGAGGGGGAGAAATGTAAGGACCGTGTATCGTATTATCGTAAATCCTATGTGATTATCGATAATTAATGGAATTGTCATGTGATTATGTATTTGATGTATATCATGACAATGGAATTGAGAAACAAATATTGTACATGAGTTGATGTTGTATGAATTTGATTTGAAAGGCCGGACGCCAATACGTACAAAATCAAACATTCTGTACAGAACATGTGGCGCCCGAGCGGTAGAAAATTACCGCCCGAGCGCCAGGGTATCTGAAATGAGTATTCGGGCAGAACACCCCGTGCCCGAGCGGTAATATTTGACCGCCCGAGCGCCAGGATGTGTAGAAACATGTTCGCGGACAGAACATGCCGCGCCCGAGCGGTAATGTTTGACCGCCCGAGCGCGGTACACTTGACACTCGGGGACAGAATGTCTCGCGCTCGGGCGCGAGAATTCTACCGCCTGAGCGCGAGATCGGTGGAGATAAGAATAAGTTCTTTTCCTCTTTTTCTTCATTTCATTTGATAACTTCGAGAGGAAGTTCCAGATTTTGAAATTTCTTTCTTCCAAATCGACTTCGAAACACTGTCTAAACGCGAAACAAATTATATATTTGTGATCTGCGCGTTGAGGGCTTCTGACTGAGGTAATTTTCTTCCAGTTCCATCAGCTTTAAATAGCAAGGTGCTGGAATATTATGTATTTGAAGTTGAATTTCTGATAAGTAGTAGAATATCCGACAATAAATTCGTATTCGAAGTCGGACTTGAATTATGATATGATTTTGATTTGATATGAATTTTTGAAGTTTCAAATCATATTTGAAACTCATATTAATGGTTTTGAAGCGTGTTATTGATTGGAATGAATATGTTATTAATGTAGATCAAGTATTATATCAGTATCTTCAGGCTACATCAATTGGAACGAAGAATTGAGGTATGTTGCGACCGGGTAACATACGACAGGTATCTGTATTATATGATATATGTCGGATTGATTGGATTGATTGGAATGAGATTACGTGTCTAGGTGCCTATTTGATGATTTGATATGGCATACATGACATTGAGATTTGAGATATCGATGTATAAAATAAATGTTTTGTTAACACACATCATTTTATGCATACATCGATACATGACATGCACGTTGAGCTATGATCCTTGGATACCCTGATATGATTTGATTGGATTCCGGGGTTTGTAAACACAATCGCAATGCCGGTATTATATGACCCGTAAAGCATAGACAATTGTGGCCCCATATGATTGGATATGAGATGTGGGATTGATGGCGCTTCGTCGACGCCATCATACGTGTATTCCCATATCGGCCGGTGTGCCAGCTCGAGCATTGATTTGATTTGATAGCGATTCGATTGATTCTGACATGTGCTCAGTGGATGGGCATTTGACCCTATACCTCCACGACATACATGCATTGCATACCATATATCATTGTTTAGATACTTGTGGTATATATTGTGGTTGTTCCATACGGAGCTTTGCTCACCCCCAAGGGGGGCTGTTGTTGTCTTTGTGTGTGGACAATGGCAGGTACTCCAGGATATCAGGAGACCAGAGAGGGTACTTCTGGTGGGAGCCACAGCTTGGGCTGAGGTTTATGTTTATGTCTTGTTCCCAGTATATATATGTATATATATCTATATACCGGGGCATGTCCCGAGGATATGAGATGTTTGTATGTGATCGATTACGTGTGGGCGTGTTTGTGATTTGAATTTAGATACTATTTTTAGTATTTAAATATCAGAAGAGATATTTTGGGCTCATTGTAAAGAAATTTTAAACCCGTTTTCCGCTGTGATTAATTAAACCCTAATCAGATTGCATTGTAATAACGATTAGGAGTTAAGGGCCCCACAAATACTATCCGGGGAAATCTAATGCAGCAGCCGATGCACTGAGTCGAAAGGTATGTTCTTTATCCTTATCGACGATAGGTGTCTCAAATTTGATTGGGGACTGCTGTTTGTCTGGATTAGTATTTGAGACAGATCGAAGACCTATGAGATTATATACTATTCAAGCTGAACTAGAGCTGATTTTGAGAATTAAAGCAGCTCAGAAAGGTGATCAGAATATACAGAAGTCAATTGCTATGGTTAAAGCTGGACATCGATCGGAATATCAGGTTCAAAATGGTATTTTGTATGTGAATAATCGTCTTGTTGTGCCGAATGTTTAGGATTTAAGACAACGAATACTGTCAGAAGCGCACAACAGTCGTTTAGCATTCATCCTTGTGGCAGGAAAATGTACAATGATTTAAAGACACAGTATTGGTGGAAACAAATGAAATCTGATGTTACTGAAGTTGTAGCCAAGTGTCTGAATTTCCAACAGGTAAAAGCTGAGAGGAAGAAGCCAGGAGGATTGTTGCAGAGTTTGTCCATTCCTGAATGGAAATGGGATCACATTTCCATGGATTTTGTGACACAGTTACCACGTTCCTCCCGAGGCTGTGATGCGATTTGGGTCGTGATTGACAGATTGACCGAATCCGCATGTTTTATTCCATACAAGATGACGTACAGATTTGATCAAATGGCAGATATCTATGTCAAGGAAGTTGTTAGACTGCACGGAGTGCCGAAGTCGATTGTCTCCGACCGTGATCCCCGGTTTACTTCGCACTTCTGGCAGAGTCTGCAGCAAGCTCTAGGTACGAAGTTACATTTGAGTACCGCATATCATCCACAGACTGATGATTCACATGTTATCCAACTCGATGAGACTGAGCTGGATGATACACTGAGTTATGTCGAAAAACCGATTCGGATTATCGATCGTAAAGAAAAACAACTCAGAACGAAGATGATTCCACTTGTGAAAGTTCAGTGGACTCGTCATGGCATTTAAGAAGCCACTTGGGAGACTGAATCGGATATGAGACAAGAATTCCCAGCATTATTTCACGGATGTAAATTTTTATTCGACTTTAATTACATTTCTTCTTAACGAGATGAGTTGACTATCTGTGATTTCGGGGACGAAATCATATCTTAGGGGGGGAGAAATGTAATGCCCGTAAATTTAATCCTAGTAATCTGTAATTATGATTTATAATTTGATATGATTATGAAAGGATTAATCGGGACACGAAAATGAGATTGCATGTGAAAAAGATATGTGCGAGGATAGGCCATTCGCGCACATGCGCGACCAGACGGGCGCACATGCGCGAAGGGGACAGAAAGACTCGCGCATCTGCGCGGAAGATGTCGCGCATATTCGCGAGCTTTGCAGGTCACGTCCAGAGGGCCTCGCGCATATGCACGACGTGTATTCGCGCATATGCGAGAGACAACCCGAGAGTTGTGAAGAATCCCTCGCGCATATGCGCCGAACAGGGGCGCGCATATGCGCGAGGTTATGTGCCAGACACGCGCCGAGACATATGGTCTCGCGCATATGCGCGGGTGATGTCGCGCATATGCGCGAGACGTGTTGCGCGAAGAGTTTGCCATTTGCCCTGATGCATGCACGATTGTATATATATATATACAAATACGTTTAATATGCATAAGAAAGAAAGAAAACAAGGAAACACTGTAAAAATTGTTCTTGAATCTTAGGATCGAGATTGTGCAAAATCTGTCCGTCTGATTTTGAATCCGACTTCAGTACCGAATTCCTAGCAACGTAGGCTACGAGTGGACGTAAGTTTTACTACGTTTTGACATGTTTTGAAATTATGATGTTGTTGGAATTGAATACACGTCATATATATTGTTCTTGACATGTTAGACAGCGTAGAATCGAAGTCAGATTAAGAAACAGAGTGATTATGGAATTGTTATGATTTTCTGAAGTTAATTGACTTAGATATGATACCAGAGTGTATTGTTATCGATTATTAGTTGAGGAAATTATTATCTGGTGATGTTATGTTGACCGAGATAACGGGATTGTGTGGTTATACCGTTGATTTTAAATTATTGATCAGATTGGTATCGACTTGAATGGTATATTGACATGATATCATTGATATTGCCATTGCCAGATTGAGGGATCGACAGGGTTTGAATTCCAGACCGAAACTGCAAACGAAAGGTATAAGTCAATGTGTATTGGGAGATCGACTTGAGTCGATTTAGACTTGAGTTTCCCTAAATCACATACTTTATTTTATTGCATTGATATTTGCATTAATGTGATTGATGTACTTGTTCTCTTGATTTATAGATAGCAGGTATTAGAAGAGTAATCTTATGACAGAAGTGCCTGATAGTGGTGGGATCACCACGGGCACATTGCACGATGTCATGAGATAGTGTGTTAGCGGTAGTGCCATAGTCTATCACCGGATAATTGGCTATCGATGTGGATAGAATTGTAGCTCCTTCTATTACTGGAGATCGGTACCGTATCGATGTGGATAGAACTATAACTTCGTCTATTACTGATGATCGATGTTATATCGATGTGGATAGAATCGGAGCTTTCTTTTATTACTGGTGATCGATACTATACCGATGTGGATAGAATCAGAGCTTCTTCTATTACTGGTGATCGATGCTATATCGACGTGGATAGAACTGGAGTCTTTTCTATTACTGTTGGTTGATATGGAATGCCAATGTCTGGAAACCAGGATCCCTAGGATATGATTGAGTCTAGTCTGAGTCGTGGAGTCACGAGCTTTGTCGACAGTTTGATATTGATTATATTTCAGCTTTTGATATATAATTGTTGTTATCTGTCCATGCTTTTATGTTTATCATATGAGTGCATGTTTCGTTATTTTATACTGAGATTATATTCTCACCGGAATTATCCGGCTATTGTCTTGTTTGTATGTGTACTTGACAACAGGTGGGACATGTTCAGGGTCCAGGAGATGAGGAGAGATCGTGATTAGAGCGGAGGCTCCGGACTTAGATTAGAGATAGGGTTTGGACACTTGACATGAAATGTTACACCTTATTTGAACAAATGTATGTGGTACAGGACTAGTACTTTTATATACTGAGATGTATATATGTTTTATGTCACTACGTTCCGCATTATTTTTTTTTTTAAAAAAAATTAGACCCTGTTTATTATAATTGTTTTAATTAGTCCCAATGATGATTAAGAACTTGATTAGCGTTCGGGTCCCCACAGCCGCAACTTTATCAATACAGCTTATAACAACGCATTTCGGCTAATGCAGTTAAGACGCCGCATTACAATAAATTAAGCAAACAATAACCAAGGAATAATGAAGTGTCAATCAACGGATACAAAGATCCAAATATATCTCAAGTTACAGTTGGAAGGGAAGCTTATAAATATGACAGAAGAACGGCTGAATAAGAAAAAAGATCACTCTAATCAAAGTTTGATGTTACTCTGCCAAAATCTTAGCTCACTCTTGGTTTATTCGTAGCAGTCAAGGCTACAATTTGAGCTCACTAGCACTTTGTAATAATTGTTAAATTTGATAGTGCTAAGATCAGTTACGCACTGAGAACATTTTGTAATACTAAGAGTTTCAGCTTTTGGCAGTGATAAGTCCAAACTGAAGTTGGTCAGTACAAATCTTGTATTCGATCAAGGTCTTTTAGTGGAAATTCTATCCTTGAGATAGAAGGGGTGACGTAGGAGTAATTGAAATCTTCGAACATCCAGAAACAATCCTTGTGTATTTTATTTCAGTTTTCTATTCTATCTTTCAGTCAATTACTTTCCGCAACTACTTTAGTTTAACTGATTTTCATTGACCAGCAAGATTCCGAGAATCAGTTTGTCACCAAACTGAACTCAAAATTCGAAAAGATCAGTTTTAATTGTGAGTGTTTATTCAACCCCCTTCTAAACACTCTTGATACGTTAATCGATCCTATCAAGTGGTATCAGAGCGGTTGAATCTTGTTCTTGAATACTTTTGATCTATAAACTTGCTAGCATGAATTCATTCAACAAAATTCTTATGTTCTCCAGAGAAGAATTTGATGGTTGGAAAATCAGAATGCAGGCTCATTTAGCTGCACAAGAGGATGACATGTGGTATGTCATAACTGATGGACCCATGAAGATTCTAAAAACAAATATAGCAATTGCCATAACAGAAGGGGCACCGCAAAGAATAGAAAAGCCCAGAGATGAATGGACAACTGAAGATAAAAGAAAAGCAAATCATGATAATGTGACAAAAGACATTCTATACAAAATGCTGGACAAAGTAACCTTCAGCAAATAAAGATGTGTAAGTCAGCCAAAGAAATATGAGAAAAGCTGATCCAGCTGTGTGAAGGAAATGATCAAACCAAAGAAAGTAAACTTTCTGTTGTTGTTCAAAAGTTTGATAACATCAAAATGAAAATAGGAGAATCAATGCACGAGTATGATGAAAGAGTAAGTTGTATCATCAATGAGTTAAATGCACATGGAAAAGTGTATACTAACAAAGAGATTGCACTGAAGGTTGAGGTCTTCCCAAGGAATGGGATGTCAAGACCATGGCAATGAGGGAGTCCAAAGATCTGAACCAGATTGAACTTCATGATCTGTTTGCTGATTTAAAGGCTTATGAATTTGAGCTGCAGACCAGAGAAGGAGAACCATCTACCCCTGCAGCCACAACTGCTCTAGCTGTTGTCAGAATAGAACCAATCAGTTCAGTCGAGAAATTTGCTGATCATTTGAGCAGTGATGCTATGTCATTGTTCATCAAAAAATTTGGAAGGTTCATGAGAAAGAATCAAGGAAACTTCCAGAAGCCATACCAAAGGAACAACTCCAAAGATGAATCAAATGCCTGCTAAAACTGTGGTAAATCTGGTTACTTTATTGCTTATTGTCCTAAAACCAAGAAGGACAGTCAAGGCTCAACTGATAGAAGAAAGAAATCATATAAGCACAAAAGAAGACCCAAGGAAGATAATAAGTCCTTCAGAAAGAAACATGAGGTACTCTTAGCTGAAGAGAACAAATCTAAATGGGCAGAAACGGACAGTGAGGAGTCAGAACCAGAAAGCTCATGCGCTCTAGTGATGATGAGGAAGTCAAGTGCTTGATGGCTAATGATGCAGAAGAAGAATAATCTAGCCAACAGGCATTTGATTTCAGCTCAACTGATTTCACACGAGAATAACTCATTCTAACAATACATGACATGGTAAATAAGTTTCAAAAGCTTGCATCATCAGTTGAAAAAATCAAAGCAAAGAAAACTGATCCCACAGACAATAAAACCAAAACTGATGAATCAGTTGATGGGTTGAATCTAAAAAGGGAAATTGCTGAGTTAAAAGCAGAGAGAAACAAAAATCAGTCATTAATCCAGAATTTGATTCTTGAAAACTCAAAACAGACTGAGCTCATTCTGTCTTGGAACAAGTCATCTACTGCACTGAATGAGATGCAGAATTCATAAAAATCAGTTTATGATAAAACTGGTTTAGGGTTCAACACTCAAGGAGAAATGTATCCAAATGATACTCAACCAAAGCTAAAAATAGACAAAGGGAAATACATTCACTTTGTCAAAACAGCAGTGGTACAAGAACAAATTGAGCCCAGTAAACTGATTCAGCAACCTACTGAGAATATGAACAAGGCTAGAAGATATGTGATTGGTTATAGTCAAAAATTCACAACTGATTCACAAAGTCAGTCATCAAAGAGGTTTCACAAGAACTATTCGAATAGTTATTTCAATTACTATAACTGTAAGCCAGTTCAGAAGAGATATAGACTGAACAATCAGTTGAATAAAGCTAAAACACATATTGTATCATCTGTACACTACACACCAAGCACACAGAAGCCGAGAAAAACCATTTGGAATACAGCTACTAGAAAGTCTATTAAACTAATCCAAGTGTGGGTTCCTAAGGGACTAATCATCTCAGGACCTTAATAGATATGGGTACCAAGTTATATTATGTGTGTGATTGCAGGTAATAGGTACAAACAAGAACTCAATATGTTATTTGGACAGTGGATGTTCACGACATATGACAGGAGATGCAAGTGCATTATCTCAACCGATCAAAAGAAAAAATTTGCCCAGCATGTCAGTATGGTAAACAAGTACGATCTTCTTTTAAAAACAAGGGCTGTAAATCTTCATCCCGATGATTAGAACTGTTGCACATGGATATCTTTGGTCCTATACTAGTCATGAGCTTAGGAGGAATGAAATACACCTTGGTAGTCGTAGATGATTTTTCAAGATTTACTTGGGTTATTTTTCTCAAATCTAAAGACCATACTGCTTCGTAATTAATAAAGCTCTTCAAAAGACTTTTAAATGAAAAATCAGTTGGAATTGATCGAATCGGATCTGATCGAGGAACTGAATTCATCAATCAAACTCTTTCAATTTCCTAGAAAATGTTGGAATTAAGCATGAGCTCTCAACAGCCAGAACTCCTCAGCAAAATGGTGTAGCTGAGACGGACTCTTAAAGAAGCTGCTAGAACAATTCTTGCTGATTCTGGTATTTCTCAAAGATTTTGGGCAGAGGCAGTAAACACTGCGTGTTACACTCAGAACATATCAATGATTAATAAGAATCATATGAAAACACCATATGAGATCTGGCATGGAAGAAAAAGTATAATTACTTATTTCAAAATATTCGGCTGCAGATGTTTTATTCTTGATAATGGTAAAAATTATTTAAAAGTGTTTGATTATAAATCTGCAGAAGGAATATTTCTTGGATACTCATCAGTTAGTATAGCTTATAGAGTCTTTGTAATGCCCAAGAATTTGATTACCGTAATCTGAGATGATTTATTGATTATGAATGGATATGAGTATAGTTGGACCGCTCCGAGACCAAATTGGTTAACACATATGATTTATGTGATTTTCGGGCAGAACTTGTGGCGCCCGAGCGGTAGAATATTACCGCCCGAGCGCCAGGAGATGTTCAGTTGAGGATCGGGACAGAGACTTCCGCGCCCGAGCGGTAATTTTTAACCGCCCGAGCGCGAAACATGCAGAAGGAAAAATCGACATGTGGTGTATTGTGCAATGTTGGTGTATATATATATATATATATACATGCAAACTTTCCTCAGAGATTTCAGAGGAAAGAACGAGAGCTTCCGGAGGGAATTACATTCAATTCGATTTGTGATCAATCCGTCCGTTAGATTTTAAATCTGACTGCGGTACGGTGTTCCTATCAATGTAGGCTACGACTGGACGTAAGTTTTGCTACGTTTTAACATGTTCTGAAATTATGGTATTTTCAGAATCTGATATGATTCATATATGATGTTCCTGGCATGTTAGACATCGTATAATCGAAACCGGACTGAGGAACAAATACCATATGAAATTGTTATGATTTTTAGAGTTGAGTTGATTGAGAATTGATATCAGAATTGAGTTGTTATTGACTATGGGATGTTGGAATTGATATCTAACTGATATGATATGGCTGGGTATATTGAGATTATACCGTTTTGCCGTCCATATTGAATTAGATTGAGTATTGTGCAAAACAGATTTAATTGGAGTAATGTATTGATATTATACTCCTCGATATTGTCTTGTCAGATTGAGTATTGACAGGCTTGAGTTCGAGACTTCGACCGAGTCAGAATATCAGAAAGAAAGGTATAAATTAATGTTGTGTTGGGATTGCACAACTCGAGTGTGGTTTGACTCGAGTCTCCCTAAATCACATACTTAGTTTATTACATTGATTTTTGTGGGGACCCGGGCTCTAATTCTTTTTCTTGGGATTCAATGGATCGTTAACATAAAAAGTGGGTCAAATTTTTCGCTTTTACGTTTACTCAAATGAAATTAAACAAGCATAAGTTCTTTATTTATTTTACAATAACCATATACACACAAAGTGTAAACATGTCTTGTTCCATTTCTACTCAACAACTAATAAGTAATATAGTACAAGGCACTGGTAAAACTATTAATTCTTCTGCTCTGCCCGAGATCACCACGCTATGTCCGTCTCTCATCCTCTGCGTGACCCAGATCCTGCCCCACCTGTTGTTATGCACACATACAGACATAACAACAGCCGGAAACTCCGGTGAGAACAAATCCCAGTATAAACATGTATACATGCATATAATCAATCTAAACATGAAACATGCTATTATGAATGACAAACGTATATACATGCAATGCGAATCAAATCATGTCTAGACTCGACTCGACTATAACTCTAGGGATCCCGTGTGAATAAGACGTCAATGGCTGTCACCTACCCTCCCACTCGGGGTGACTGTACGTCTTATTCCTAGACTTCGGTCTGAGCTGTATCTATGGCTGCAATAGGAGTCGAGGCTGCTCCTAAGCTGAGATACACCGAACATCCAGATAGTTGACAATGGCTGTCAACGACTCTCCTATTTTAAATGCAATGCCTATCAGTCTGTAAACAAAGCATGCTCATATTCATATCTGAATATCATAATAATCTCATATGCTTAATACAATTCTATAATCAAAGCATAATCATTTTATAACATTTGAATATAATTCTATAAACAATTTATAAACATGATTCAACAAATACAACAATGCTAGTATGTGATTTTGGTTTGGGAAACTCAAATAAAGTCTTATTTGAGTTGTGGCTTCCCAAACAACATGATTTATACCTTTCGTTGCCCAACTCGGTCGTAGTCGAAGTCTCGAAGACGAATCTTACCGATATCAATCTGAAATGGCAATGTGGATACATATTTTATCAATTCTAACTCAACCAAGACATTTATACCATCTATATCTAGTCTTGATACAAGTTGACGGCATAACAACGTAATTCCTCGATACCGGTCAATTCCATTCTCAACATATACCAACAATTCATAACTTTCAACTCCTAATTATCATTCTAAGCATGAGAGAGTATTGAAAATCTGCATACTTAATTCTAAATATGCTAGAAAATCGCAACAATAGCATATGACATCCGTTCTTTGATCCGTTTGTGAATATATCATGTTCAATACATCCAAAACACAATATAACTATCATATTATAATTTCCCAAACATCTCAATCTCAAATCATCTAGAAACTGAGTAAAACTTACATCACCTTGTAGCTAATACGGAGGGGAGTTCAAGACCGCAATCGGATTTAAGTTTCGATGTATAAATCTTACAAAATCACAATTTGAAGTGAAGGAGAACTTTGAAGCTTCTCTCTGAATTCTCTCGGTGGTTTGCTGATAAAATGGCAAGGAATTCGTACAATTTTATATATATATTGCATGCCTACACACACATGGCAAATCCTTTGAAGTACACGTATCGCGCATATGCGCGGAATCACTCGCGCATATGCGCGAGACTCGGTCTCCACAATTTACTAGCTCGCGCATATGCGCCATTCCTTCCGCGCATATGCGCCCAAGCTTCTGGACGAACCGCGCATATGCGCCAATAAACTCGCGCATATGCGCCATAGCTGCTGGAGGTGTCGCGCATATGCGCCACTTCTTTCCGCGCATATGCACCGATGCTACTGTAGATGTCGCGCATATGCGCCACTTCTCTTCGCGCATATGCGCCAACTGTTCTGTCCAAATTTGAAGATTTTCCCCTCTTGTCCATGTATTTCCTATTCTTATCTCAATTAACACTCCTCATTATATATATATCATGCATGCTCATATATTGAGAGTGTTACGTCAATGTGGACTAATAATCTCGAGCCTTACATTTCTCCTCCTCTAAGAAATGATTTCGTCCTCGAAATCGTAGGCATTTATTAAACATACATGACAAGTAATATAATCAACACTGAAATTTACTTACATCATGTAAATAATTCGGGATGTTTCTGTCGCATATTTGCTTCTGTCTCCCACGTCGCTTCCTCGATGCCATGACGACTCCATTGGACTTTCACAAGTGGAATAATCTTCGTTCTGAGCTTCTTTTCTTTTCGATCAAGAATCTGTATGGGTTGTTCCACATAGCTCAAAGTCTGATCAAGTTCTGCTTCGTCAGGTTGAATGACATGAGAAACATCTGGCATATATTTACGCAACATCGATACATGAAAGACGTCATGTATCCCATATAGAGAAGGAGGAAGAGCAAGTCGATAAGCTCGATCGCCAATCTTTTCAAGAATCTCGTAAGGACCAATGTATCTAGGAGACAATTTCCCACGCTTGCCAAATCTGACAACGCCTCTGAATGGGGAAATTTTCAAAAACACTCTATCTCCTTGTTCAAATACCAACGGTCTACGTCTGATATTGGCGTACTTGGCTTGCCTATCCTGTGCTGTCTTCATTCTTTTCTGAATAACTTTCACCTTCTCAGTAATATCACGAATCATATCTAGACCCAGTTCTGGCACTTCTGATATATCATCCCAGTATAGCGGAGATCTGCACTTCTTACCATATAAAGCTTCAAACGGTGCCATCTCAATGCTCGTCTGATAGCTATTATTGTACGAAAATTCACAAAGAGGTAAAGAATCTTGCCAACTAGTACCAAAGTCTAGTACTACAGCTCTCAACATATCCTCTAGTGTCTGGATAGTCCGCTCTGACTGTCCGTCTGTCTGAGGATGGTAAGCAGTACTCAGGTGTAATGTCGTACCTAAAGCCTGCTGTAAACTGTGCCAGAAGTGTGAAGTAAATCGTGGATCACGATCTGATACGATAGACTTTGGCACACCATGTAACCTGACTACCTCTCGAACATATACCTCCGCCATCTGATCGTGTCTGTAAGTCATTCTATACGGAATGAAACAAGCTGATTTGGTCAGTCGGTCGATAACGACCCAAATCGCATCGCAGCCTCGAGAAGATCGGGGTAACTTCGTCACAAAATCCATGGAAATGTGGTCCCATTTCCATTCAGGAATAGACAAACTCTGAAGTAACCCTCCGGGTTTCTTCCTCTCGGCCTTCACTTGTTGGCAATTCAAGCATTTAGATACAAATTCCGCAATGTCTGACTTCATCTGCTTCCACCAGAACTGTGTCTTCAGATCATTGTACATCTTTCGGCCACCAGGATGAATACTAAACCGACTACAGTGTGCTTCAGACATAATCTGATGTCTCAAATCTGAAACATCCGGCACAACAAGACGGTTATTTACGTACAACACATGCTCACGCAGCTGATATTCTGATACATGTCCTGTTCGGACCATTTGAATCGATTTCTGTACATTCTGATCTGTTCTTTGTGCTTCTTTTATTCTCCTGATCAAATTTGGTTCAACTTGGATAGCAGCAAGTCGTAGTGGCTTCCTATCTGTATCAAATTCTAATCCAGAAAAACAGCAATTTTCCACGAGTTTTGTAACACCTATCGTCGATAAGGATAAGGCACATACCTTTCGACTCAAGGCATCAGCTGCTGCATTCGACTTTCCCGGATAATATTTAATCTCACAATCAAAATCTTTTAACAGATCAAGCCATCTACGCTGTCGCATATTCAACTCCGACTGAGAAAACAAGTACTTTAAGCTTTTATGGTCTGAATAGATCTCGAATTTCTCGCCATAAAGATAATGGCGTCAAATCTTCAGTGCAAATACGATAGCGGCCAATTCAAGATCATGAATGGGATATCGAGTCTCGTGAGTCTTCAACTGTCTTGAGGCATATGCAATCACATGACCTCGCTGCATAAGAATACATCCCAAACCTCTGTGAGAAGCATCACAATATACAACAAAATTACCTGTACCTGAAGGAATCATCAGGACAGGTGCGCTGGTCAGCCTTTTCTTCAATTCCAGAAAGCTCGACTCACACTCTTCAGACCATAGGAATGGTGCATTCTTCTGTGTCAATTGTGTAATTGGCTTCGCAATACGGGAGAAATCTTGGATGAATCGCCTATAGTATCCCGCTAGACCCATGAAACTGCGTATTTCAGGTACAGAAGTCGGTCTCGGCCAACTAATCACAGCTTCCACTTTACTCGGATCTACGGAGATACCATCTCCCGATATGATATGTCCCAAAAAAACAACTCGGTTCAACCAAAATTCGCACTTTGACAATTTGGCATACAATCTCTCATTTCTCAGTGTTTGTAACACAATTCTAAGATGTTCTGCATGCTCATTCCTGTTCTTAGAATACACCAGAATATCATCGATAAAGACAATAACAAAATCATCCAAATACCTCTGAAAGATTTGATTCAATAAGCCCATGAATACCGCCGGAGCATTTGTCAAACCAAAAGGCATAACAATGAATTCGTAATGTCCATACCTGGTTCGAAATGCTGTCTTCGGTATGTCTACATCTCGAACTCGAAGCTGATGATATCCGGATCGTAAATCAATCTTGGAATATACAGACGATCCCTGTAGTTGATCAAATAAATCATCAATCCTCGGCAATGGGTATTTATTCTTTATCGTGGCCTTATTCAATTGCCTGTAATCGATACACAGCCGCATCGATCCATCTTTCTTTCGCACAACTAGCACTGGAGCGCCCCAAGGAGATACACTAGGCCTGATATATCCCTTGGCTAGCAGATCTTCCAACTGTGTTTTCAATTCCTTCAGTTCTATCGGCGCCATCCTATACGGAGCTCTCGAAATAGGAGTGGTACCTGGAATCAAATCAATACTAAAATCTACCTCTCTCACTGGAGGTAACCCCGGAATCTCCTCTGAAAATACATCTGCAAACTCCCGTACAACTGACAAATCTGCCAATGTCGGGCTCGATTTTTGTACATCTACAGCATACACAAGGAACCCATCTGCTCCTTTCTACAATAATTTATTCATGGACAAAGCCGAAATCAAGGGAATCCGAGATCTGGAACCCTTACCGTAGAATTTCCACTCCTCTGCCATTTCTGGTCTGAACCTGACAATCTTGTGAAAACAATCCACGGTGGCTCTGTACTTTGTTAACATATCAATACCCACTATACAGTCAAAGTCAGCTAGCCCAAGTACTATGCAATCTAGATCAATTTCATGACCCTCAAACTGTAAGATGCAATGTCTAACCGTAGTCACCGATATTAATCCACTTCCTAACGGAGAAGTAATAGACACGACATCTAACAAAGACTCAACAGGCAATGAATGCGATAATGCAAATCGTTCTGATATGAATGTATGCGATGCACCCGTATCTATCAATATATAAGCAGGATAACCGCAAAGAGAACAGTTACCTGCTATGACATCATCTGGGGCATCCTGTGCTTGCTCCTCTGTCAACGCAAACACCTGAGCCTGTTGTCGGGTCGGCTGACTCCCAGTATGACCACCTCTGGCTCGAGGCTGGGTCTGTGCAGGTGACGGCTGAAAGGAGTGAACGGATGAAGCTTGCCTCTCAGGCTGAGTCACTGATGCAGAAGACCCTGCACCCTGAAATCTCGATGCACCAGTTCTCTGAGGACAGACCTTGGCATAATGCCCCTGTTGCTTACATATATTGCATTTACCCAATACACCCTGACATTGTTCTGTGGCATGCTTACCTCCACAAGTACCGCAATATCCACTCGTCACCTCTAAACTCTGGCCAGGACCTCTCTGTCTTGACCCGCTGGAGCTCGAAGAGCTGCTCCCTGCCCTCTTAAACTGTTTGCCCTTTGCTTTCAGCTGATCTCTGCGTCCACTACTGCTACCACCACTTTCAATTCTGGGAGAAGATTGCACGGGAGGTAGTGGCAGTCTAGGACTCGGAGCAACATACGGAACACTCCGTTGCCTAAGTAATCCGGCTTCAGCTCCTTTGGCACGATTCAATGCATCAGCAAAATTGTCGGGTCTTCCCGTATTCACCAACGTAAAGATATCTGGATTTAAGCCGTTTATAAACTGATCTGCTACGGCTTCATCATTACCTGAAACGTGAGGTGCAAAGCGAAGCAAAGAAGAAAATTTAGCGACATACTCTTCAATGTTCAGTTGCCCTTGCCTCAGGTTTGCAAATTCAGCGCCCTTATCTTTACGGTAGGATACAGGAAAGAATCGCTGATAAAACTCTGTCTTGAATGCTTTCCATGTAACCTCAGTGCCACGCTGTTCTAGTGCTTTCCTTATATTCACCCACCAATACTTAGCCACATCTTGCAGTTGATGGCCAATGAGTTTCACTCGTTTCTCATCGCTATATCCTAGAGACTCGAATAACATTTCGATATCCTCCAACCAACTTTCACAATCAATTGCATTTTCTGTACCCTTTAAGGTCGGTGGTCGGAAAGACTGAAATCGCTTTAATAGAGTCTCCATAGGCGTAGCAGTGACATCCATCGGATCACCAGATGTGCTACCCTGTTCTGGTGCTACGGGTCGTAAAGGAACGGCTGCTCTTCTAGGAGGCATGAGTCTGATATTTAAACAGATTAGTATATAGTCTATACAAACTGTCTCAGCCCTCCTCGGATCATTTACCTCTGATCCAGAATCGGTTTTGATTCAGTCAATTACATGCGGTAATCACATTAGATACAATACAACACATAATAGGAAAGCAATAATCATGCTAGCACACAAAAGCAAGGAAGATGACTCGATCTACCCCGCTCATTCTACTCTATTTCAGTCTACAGAACCTACAGCTCTGATACCACCTGTTGTGATGACCCGGGCTCTAATTCTTTTTCTTGGGATTCAATGGATCGTTAACATAAAAAGTGGGTCAAATTTTTCGCTTTTACGTTTACTCAAATGTAATTAAACAAGCATAAGTTCTTTATTTATTTTACAATAACCATATACACACAAAGTGTAAACATGTCTTGTTCCATTTCTACTCAACAACTAATAAGTAAATATAGTACAAGGCACTAGTAAAACTATTAATTCTTCTGCTCTGCCCGAGATCACCACGCTATGTCCGTCTCTCATCCTCTGCATGACCCAGATCTTGCCCCACCTGTTGTTATGCACACATACAGACATAACAACAGCCAGAAACTCCGGTGAGAACAAATCCCAGTATAAACATGTATACATGCATATAATCAATCTAAGACATGAAACATGCTATTATGAATGACAAACGTATATACATGCAATGCGAATCAAATCATGTCTAGACTCGACTCGACTATAACTCTAGGGATCCCGTGTGAATAAGACGTCAATGGCTGTCACCTACCCTCCCACTCGGGGTGACTGTACGTCTTATTCCTAGACTTCGGTCTGAGCTGTATCTATGGCTGCAATAGGAGTCGAGGCTGCTCCTAAGCTGAGATACACCGAACATCTAGATAGTTGACAATGGCTGTCAACGACTCTCCTATCTTAAATGCAATGCCTATCAGTCTGTAAACAAAGCATGCTCATATTCATATCTGAATATCATAATAATCTCATATGCTTAATACAATTCTATAATCAAAGCATAATCATTTTATAACATTTGAATATAATTCTATAAACAATTTATAAACATGATTCAACAAATATAACAATGCTAGTATGTGATTTTGGTTTGGGAAACTCAAATAAAGTCTTATTTGAGTTGTGGCTTCCCAAACAACATGATTTATACCTTTCGTTGCCCAACTCGGTCGTAGTCGAAGTCTCGAAGACGCATCTTACCGATATCAATCTGAAATGGCAATGTGGATACATATTTTATCAATTCTAACTCAACCAAGACATTTATACCATCTATATCTAGTCTTGATACAAGTTGACGGCATAACAACGTAATTCCTCGATACCGGTCAATTCCATTCTCAACATATACCAACAATTCATAACTTTCAACTCCTAATTATCATTCTAAGCATGAGAGAGTATTGAAAATCTGCATACTTAATTCTAAATATGCTAGAAAATCACAACAATAGCATATGACATCCGTTCTTTGATCCGTTTGCGAATATATCATGTTCAATACATCCAAAACACAATATAACTATCATATATAATTTCCCAAACATCTCAATCTCAAATCATCTAGAAACTGAGTAAAACTTACATCACCTTGTAGCTAATACGGAGGGGAGTTCAAGACCGCAATCGGATTTAAGTTTCGATGTATAAATCTTACAAAATCACAATTTGAAGTGAAGGAGAACTTTGAAGCTTCTCTCTGAATTCTCTCGGTGGTTTGCTGATAAAATGGCAAGGAATTCGTACAATTTTATATATATATATTGCATGCCTACCCACACATGGCAAATCCTTTGAAGTACACGTATCGCGCATATGCGCGGAATCACTCGCGCATATGCGCGAGACTCGGTCTCCAAAATTTACTAGCTCGCGCATATGCGCCATTCCTTCCGCGCATATGCGCCTAAGCTTCTGGACGAACCACGCATATGCGCCAATAAACTCGCGCATATGCGCCATAGCTGCTGGAGGTGTCGCGCATATGCGCCACTTCTTTCCGCGCATATGCACCGATGCTACTGTAGATGTCGCGCATTAGCGCCACTTCTCTTCGCGCATATGCGCCAACTGTTCTGTCCAAATTTGAAGATTTTCCCCTCTTGTCCATGTATTTCCTATTCTTATCTCAATTAACACTCCTCATTATATATATATCATGCATGCTTATATATTGAGAGTGTTACGTCAATGTGGACTAATAATCTCGAGCCTTACAGAGCTACAGTCCTTGACGGTTAGGTAAGGACACTGGATGTGTGGTTATATCGAGTAATGGAATCTATTACGGAATTCGATATAGGAACACCATATTTGGTTATATCGAGTAAAGGGTATTGGAATTCTTCTATTACGGAATTCGATATAGGAATACCAGGGCACTGGTTATATCGAGTAATAGATATTATGGTTCCATCCTTTACGGAATTCGATATAGGAATACCACATCTGGAAACCGGGATCCCTAGACTAGGATTGAGTCTAGTCTGAATTATGATTGATGTCGACAGTTTGATTTGATATTGTTTGAGTTTCAGATTTTGATACATATTCATGTTACCTGATTACATGCCTTATATTGTTTATATGATTGCATGTTTCATTGATTTATACTGGGGATTATATTCTCACCGGTATATCCGGCTGTTGTCTTGTCTGTATGTTTACTTGACAACAGGTGGGACAGGTCCAGGGTCGAGGAGATGAAGAGCTAGATCGTGATTAGAGTGGTGGCACCGGACTTGGACTAGATGTAGGGTTAAGCACTTGACTTTAGTTTTAAACCCTAGTTTGAATAAATGTTGAAATACAGGATTTGTATGTTATATACTGATATGTATATATGTTGTATGTCACTACGTTCCGCATTTAAAAAAAAAAAAAATTTAGACCCTGTTTTAATTGATTAATTAGTCCCAATGATGATTAATAACTTGATTAGCGTCCGGGTCCCCACAACAGGTGGTATCAGAGCCATAGATCCCTTAGACTGAGATAGAAGCTAGTGAGCGGGGTAGAGTGATTTTCTTTCCTGCTTTTGATTGCTAGCATGATTCCTGTTTTAATACATGTTACCTGACTTATCTGCTATTGATATGGTATTGTATATTATTGGAATGGATCAGCTGTAAGATGATCCGAGGGGGCTTGAAACAGGATTATTGTTGGAATTGCTAACCCTTTTGATTATCAGATATGCCTCCGAGAAGAATGCCAGAACAGGGGAGTACCTCAAATCCTCCCATGGATGTGACACCTACAGCAATGGAGAAATTGCTGAAAAGGTTTCAGTCATTTCATCCACCGACCTTGAAAGGTACGGAGAACTCCGTGGAATGTGAGAGTTGGTTGGACGACATTGAATCACTGTTTGACTCGTTGGAGTATACGGAGGAAAAGAGGGCAAAACTGATAATACACCAATTGCATGACGTTGCTAAACATTGGTGGATCACGACGAAACGGGCATTGGAACAACGAGGTATGGCCATTACCTGGAATGTGTTTAAGACTGAATTTTATCTGCGGTTCTTCCTAGTATCGTATAGGAAGGACAAGGGAGCCGAATTTGCAAACTTGAAACAGGGCCAATTAAACATTGAGGACTACGTGGCTAAGTTCTCTACACTACTTCGATTCGCTCCCCATGTCGCTGAGCATGATGAGGCCGTTGCAGACCAGTTCATAAATGGCCTGAATCCAGAAATCTTTACCCTGGTGAATACCGGAAGGCCAAATAATTTCACCGATGCCTTGAATAGAGCCAAGGGAGCCGAAGCAGGACTGATGAGACAGAGAGAGGCTTCTTTTGTGCTTCCAGTACAGGGACAGAAACAACCAGCTCCTCGATTTGAAAGCGGCATTGGTAGTGGGAAGAAGGATTTCTTGAAGGCCAGAGGAAAGCAATTCAAGAAATCAGGAACTAGCTCGTCCAGTTCGAGTGGCTCTAGACAGACCGGTCAGGGCCAGAGTTATACAGGACCGTACTGTGGTACTTGTGGAGGGAGGCATTCCACAAATCAGTGCCGAGGAGTGGTTGGCAGCTGTCGTATCTGTAGACAGCAGGGACACTTTGCTCGAGTGTGCCCACAGAGGAGTACCCAGGGATCCCAGGCAGCTGAGTCATCTGGATCAGCAGTTCAGACAGGTAGACGACCCTCAGCTGTCCATACTTTTCAGCCAGCACCGTCTACTCAGTCACAGCAGAGGCCCGGAGGAAGCCAGAGCGCGAGCCAGCCTCCGAGACAGCAGGCCAGAGTGTTTGCCCTGACTGAGGAGCAGGCACAGGATGCACCTGATGATGTAGTTGCAGATAACTGTTTTATTTCTGGTTATCCTGCATATGTTTTGATTGATACTGGTGCATCGCATACTTTTATTTCTGAGAGGTTTGCATTGAGTAGTGCATTACCTATTGAGTCATTGTCTGCGGTAGTGTCGATATCTTCTCCGTTAGGGACATGATTAATATCAGTGAAGTCTGTTAAATCTTGTAAACTACAGTACGATGGGCATACAATTGAGTTGGACTGTATTGTGCTTGGGATATCTGACTTTGACTGTATTATCGGTATTGATACATTGACCAAGTACAGGGCTACAGTCGATTGTTTCCACAAGATAGTTCGATTCAGACCTGAGAGGGCTGAAGAGTGGAAATTTTATGGTAAGGGTTCTCGTTCTAGAATTCCTTTGATATCTGCAATAAATATGACTCGATTATTGCAGAAGGGAGCGGATGGATTCCTGGTATATTCAGTTGACTTTCTGAAAACGAGCCCAACATTGGCGGATTTGCCAGTGGTGTGCGAGTTTACTGATGTCTTTCCAGACGAGATTCCTGGATTACCTCCGATTCGAGAAATAGACTTCAGCATTGAATTGATGCCAGGAACAGTTCCGATTTCGAGGGCTCCTTACCGGATGGCACCAATCGAATTGAAGGAGTTGAAAGAACAGTTGGAGGATTTACTGGCCAAGGGATATATCAGACCGAGTGTATCTCCTTGGGGTGCTCCAGTACTGTTCGTGAGAAAGAAAGACGGGTCGATGAGACTTTGTATCGACTACCGGCAGCTGAACAAAGCAACGGTAAAGAATAAATACCCATTGCCTCGTATTGATGATTTATTTGATCAGCTGCAGGGTTCATCTGTATATTCCAAGATCGATCTGAGATCGGGATACCATCAACTGAGAGTTAGGGACTCTGATATCTCAAAGACTGCATTTAGAACCATGTATGGACACTATGAATTTTTTGTCATGCCATTTGGATTGACGAATGCACCTGCGGTATTTATGGGATTGATGAACCGCGTATTTCAGAAATATTTGGATGATTTTGTTATCATATTCATTGATGATATATTGATTTATTCGAAGAATATGATTGAACATGCTAATCATCTGAGGACTGTGTTGAGAATTTTGAGGGCTGAGAAATTGTATGCTAAATTGTCGAAATGCGAGTTCTGGTTGAAACAGGTGATATTTTTGGGACATATTATATCCGGAGATGGTATATCAGTTGATCCCAGTAAGGTTGAGGCAGTGATTTCTTGGCCAAGACCGACATCTGTACCAGAAATTCGTAGTTTTATGGGTTTGGCGGGGTATTATCGCCGCTTTATTCATGATTTCTCGAGTATTGCCAAACCAATTACTCAGCTAACTCAGAAAAATGCTCCATTTGTCTGGTCTGAGGAATGTGGGACCAGTTTTCTTGAGCTAAAGAAGAGATTGACCAGTGCTCCTGTGTTGACGATTCCTTCAAGCACTGGTGGATTTGTTGTTTACTGCGATGCACCTCACCGAGGATTGGGTTGTGTATTGATGCAACGGGGGCATGTGATTGCTTATGCCTCGAGACAGCTGAAACCCCATGAAACTCGATATCCAATTCATGATCTTGAATTGGCAGCTATAGTCTTTGCATTAAAGATATGGCGACATTATCTGTACGGTGAGAAATTCGAAATTTATTCTGATCATAAAAGCTTGAAATATCTGTTTTCCCAATCAGAGTTGAATATGAGACAGCGAAGATGGCTGGATTTATTGAAAGACTTTGATTGTGAGATTAAATACTATCCAGGGAAATCCAACGCAGCAGCTGATGCGCTGAGTCGAAAGGTATGTGCACTATCCTTATCGACGATAGGTGTTTCGAATTTGATTGAAAACTGCTGTTTGTCTGGATTAGTATTTGAGACAGATCAGAGACCAATGAGATTATATACTATTCAAGCGGAACCAGAGCTGATTTTGAAAATTAAAGCGGCTCAAAGAGTTGATCAGAATGTGCAGAAGTCGATTGCTTTGGTCAAAGCTGGACATCGGTCAGAATATCAGGTCCAAAATGGTACTTTGTATGTGAATAACCGTCTTGTTGTACCGAATGTTTCGGAGTTGAGACAGCGGATACTGACAGAAGCACACAACAGTCGATTTAGCATTCATCCGGGTGGCAGGAAAATGTATAATGATTTGAAGACACAATATTGGTGGAAACAACTGAAAGCAGACATTGCTACATTTGTATCAAAGTGTCTGAATTGCCAACAGGTGAAGGCTGAACGAAAGAAACCAGGAGGATTGTTACAGAGTTTGTCTATTCCTGAATGGAAATTGGATCATATTTCCATGGATTTTGTGACACAATTACCGAGATCCTCCCGAGGTTATGATGCGATTTGGGTCGTGATTGATCGATTGACCAAATCGGCATGTTTCATTCCATACAAGATGACCTACAGATACGATCAGATGGCCGATATCTACTTCAAGGAAGTTGTCAGACTGCACGGAGTGCCGAAGTCGATTGTTTCAGACCGTGATTCTCGGTTTACTTCGCACTTCTGGCAGAGTTTGCAGCAAGCTCTCGGTACGAAGTTGCATTTGAGTACAGCATATCATCCACAAACTGACGGACAGTCAGAACGTACGATCCAGACATTAGAAGATATGCTGAGAGCTGTAGTGCTGGATTTTAGCACTAATTGGCAAGATGCATTGCCTCTTTGCGAGTTTTCGTACAACAATAGCTATCAAACAAGTATTGAGATGGCTCCATTCGAAGCGTTGTACGGAAATAAATGTCGATCGCCTCTTTACTGGGATGATATCTCTGAAGTTCTTGAGACTGGACCTGACATGATCAGAGATATGAATGAAAAAGTAAAGTTGATTCAGAAGAAAATGAGGGCAGCTCAGGACCGACAAGCCAAATATGCCAACCTCAGACGACGACCGTTGGTATTTGAGGCAGGAGACCGAGTATTCCTGAAGATTTCTCCTTTCAGGGGTGTTGTGCGATTTGGGAAGAAAGGGAAATTGTCTCCACGATACGTGGGTCCTTATGAGATTCTCGAGAAGATAGGAGACCGTGCCTATCGACTAGCATTACCGCCTTCATTATCTGGAATACATGATGTTTTTCATGTATCAATGCTGCGGAAATATCTCCCTGATGATTCCCATGTTATTCAACTAGACGAGACTGAGCTGGATGAGACATTGAGTTATGTCGAGAAGCCGATCCGGATTATCGATCGTAAAGAAAAACAGCTCAGAACAAAGATGATTCCTCTTGTGAAAGTTCAATGGACTCGTCATGGTGTTGAAGAAGCCACTTGGGAGACTGAATTGGATATGAGACAAGAATTCCCAGCATTGTTTCACTGATGTAAATATTTATACAGTTTTTGTATATATACTCCTTATTAATACGATTGACAGTTTGTGATTTCGAGGACGAAATCGTATCTTAGGGGGGGAGAAATGTAATGCCCGGAAATTTAATCCTAGTAATCTAGAATTATTGAATTATAATGTGATATGATTACGAAAGGATTAATCGGGACACGAAATAAAATTAGATATGAAGGGTGCAAGCTTTGGACAGAACAAGTGGCGCCCGAGCGGTAAGAAATGACCGCCCGAGCGCCAAAGTTCAATAGGAAATGTCTCGGGCAGAAAGTGTGGCGCCCGGGCAGTAAATTGTGACCGCCCGAGCGCCAGCATCTACCAGGAGAGGGCAGAACCCCTCGCGCCCGGGCGGTAAGTCTTAACCGCCCGAGTGCCGAGCACGCGCCCGAGCGGTAAGTTATTACCGCCCGAGCGCGAGGCATGCAAAGCGAAATTGTGCCGGGTGGCTAAATTCATGCGCGAAGTATATATATATATACAAACGTTTAATCCTCAGAAACGAGAGAATAGATTTGAGAAAAGTCTCTGTAGAGTTGTGAAAAATCCTTACGCCTTTTCTGAGAAATCCGTCCGTCTGATTTTAAATCCGACTTCAGTACCGAGTTCCTAGCAACGTAGGCTACAACTTGACGTAAGTTTTACTACGTTTTGACATGCTTTGAAATTATGCTATTGTCAGAATTGAATGGAATTCATATATGACGTTCTTGACATCATAGACATCATATAATCGAAGTCAGATTAAGAAACGGACTGATTATGGAATTGTTATGAATTTTTAGGGTATATTGATTTATACCAGACAGATTTGGATTATGAATCGATTACAGTTTATATTGGATATGGGTTATAGATTGTAATTGATAGATGTTGAGATGGTATTGACGGGAATAGTGAAATGATACTGTTATGCCGTTGATTTTGAATTAAATTCAGATTGATCAGATTGTTATCGATTTGGGAGGTATATTGATATGAGATTATTGATATTGTGATTACCAGACAGACTGTGAATTCAGGACTTCGACTGAGCAGGAAACCGAGACTGCAACGAAAGGTATAAGTCAATGTGGTATTGGGAGATGGACTTGAGTCGGTTTAGACTTGGGTTTTCCTTAATCACATACTTTATTTTATTGCATGGAATATTTGCATTACATTGATTAATGTACTTGTTCTCTTGTATTTAGATGACAGGTATTAGACAAGTTATCTTGTGACAGAAGTGCCGGATAGTGGTGGTATCACCACGGCACATTGCACTATGTCTCAAGATAGGATGCTAGTGATAGAGCTACAGTCCTTGACGGTTAGGTCAGGACACTGGATGTGTGGTTATATCGAGTAATGGAATCTATTACGGAATTCGATATAGGAACACCATATTTGGTTATATCGAGTAAAGGGTATTGGAATTCTTCTATTACGGAATTCGATATAGGAATACCAGGGCACTGGTTTATATCGAGTAATAGATATTATGGTTCCATCCTTTACGGAATTCGATATAGGAATACCACATCTGGAAACCGGGATCACTAGACTAGGATTGAGTCTAGTCTGAATTATGATTGATGTCGACAGTTTGATTTGATATTGTTTATGTTTCAGATTTTGATACATATTCATGTTACCTGATTACATGCCTTATATTGTTTATATGATTGCATGTTTCATTGATTTATACTGGGGATTATATTCTCACCGGTATATCCGGCTGTTGTCTTGTCTGTATGTGTACTTGACACAGGTGGACAGGTCCAGGGTCGAGGAGATGAAGAGCTAGATCGTGATTAGAGTGGTGGCACCGGACTTGGACTAGATGTAGGGTTAAACACTTGACTTTAGTTTTAAACCCTAGTTTGAATAAATGTTGAAATACAGGATTTGTATGTTATATACTGATATGTATATATGTTTTATGTCACTACGTTCCGCATTTTAAAAGAAAAATAAATTTAGACCCTGTTTTAATTGATTAATTAGTCCCAATGATGATTAAGAACTTGATTAGCGTCCGGGTCCCCACATAAAGTCTTCCAAAAGTAACTCAAGAATTTAACATCGCGATCAGAAACAATAGTCCTAGGCATGCCATGCAACCTAACGACTTCTCTAAAGAACAAATCCGCAATGTTTGAAGCATCATCGGTTTTATGACAATTTATAAAATGTGCCATCTAAGAGAAACTATCCACAATAACAAAAATAGAATCCCTACCCTTCTTATTTCAAGGCAACCCCAAAATAAAGTCCATAGAAACGTCAATCCAAGTTTTTTTTAAGAATAGCACGCAAAGTGTTCCCAAAGTTCTATTGACAACTTCAGTTTGTCCATCGTTTTGAGGATGACACGTAGTAGAAAACAACAATTTGTGCCAAGTTTAGCCATAAAGTATTCCAAAAGTAACTCAAGAATTTAACATCGCGACAAGAAACAATAGTCCTAGGCATGCCATGCAACCTAACGACTTCTCTAAAGAACAAATCCGCAATGTTTGAAGCATCATCGGTTTATGACAAACTATAAAATGCGCCATCTTAGAGAATCTATACACAACAACAAAAATAAAATCCCTCCCCTTCTTAGTCCAAGGCAACCCCAAAATTAAAGTCCATAGAAATGTAAATCCAAGTTCTTCTTAAGAATAGCACGCAAAACTCAGTTTGTCCATCCGTTTGAGGATGACAAGTAGTAGAAAACAACAATTTTGTGGCAAGTTTAGCCCATAAAGTATTCCAAAAGTAACTCAAGAATTTAACATCGCGACCAGAAACAATAGTCCTAGGCATGCCATGCAACCTAACGACTTCTCTAAAGAACAAATCCGCAATGTTTGAAGCATAATCGGTTTTATGACAAGCTATAAAATGTGCCATCTTAGAGAATCTATCCACAACAACAAAAATAGAATTCCTCCCCTTCTTAGTCCTAGGCAACCCCAAAATAAAGTCCATACAAATGTCAATCCAATTTCTTTTTAAGAATAGCACGCAAAAGTGTTCCCAAAGTTCTATTGACAACTTCAATTTGTCCATCCGTTTGAGGATGACAAGTAGTAGAAAACAACAATTTTGTGCCAAGTTTAGCCAATAAAGTCTTCCAAAAGTAACTCAAGAGATTTACATCGCGACCAGAAACAATATTCCTAGGCATGCCATGCAACCTAGCGACTTCTCTAAATAAAAAATCCGCGATGTTTGAAGCATCATCGGTTTTATGACAAGCTATAAATTGCCATCTTAGAGAATCTATCCACAACAACAAAAATAGAATCCCTCCCCTTCTAGTCCTAGCAACCCCAAAATAAAGTCCATAGAAATGTTAATCCAAGTTCTATTTAAAATAGCACGCAAAGTGTTCCCAAGTTCTATTGACAACTTCAGTTTGTCCATCCGTTTGAGGATGACAAGTAGTAGAAAACAACAATTTGTGCCAAGTTTAGCCCATAAAGTATTCCAAAAGTAACTCAAGATTAACATCGCGATCAGAAACAATAGTCCTAGGCATGCAGCGCAACCTAGCGACTTCTCTAAAAACAAATCCGCAATGTTGAAGCATCATCGGTTTTACGACA